>NW_028321891.1:303030-606060 GCF_036245765.1 Copidosoma floridanum
CTAACCCAAAAGTCCATCGCGTCCCTTTGTCCATTTGCCGATTGCTCTGACATTGCCTATTGTTTGCACCGTACAGTCACTCGCACGCATAAGTACACGCATCTCCAGGTTTTTCTCGCGATGCCTCCTCGTCTTTCTATACCCGACGTGGCCATTCGCATACTTTTTCATTAATAATAACAACGTTTTGCGAGAGTTTGGTGCACACGAGTTTAGAAGGTCTTTGACCCGCCCCCTCCTCCAATGAATTAACAATGGCATCTCGCGGTGAATACGTGCATCTATATACAGAACCGCCGTCACCTAATATGATATATATATATGTATGTATGTATATATGTAGAAATACCTACCCAACATCGGATTGAAAGAGCAAACCTTCATTATTCGGCCTTTTGGGCTTCGTGTGTTGTCAACTAATTAAGCGAGCCGAAACAAATGAAAATTGGTGGGCCGCCTGCCGCCCAGCTAACAAGGATACGTGTGCAGTATAGTATGAAAGGTGCGCGACTCCCCCTCCTCCAGCTCGTTCCATCGAGCTTACGTTATCGCACTGAGAAATCGCGCGGCTGCACGAAGCACCGGAAACGTCAAATTTTCCGCAACGCTTTGGCCCTTTGTTTTCCCCACCCCCCCTCCTGCAGTCGCGGGGATAATAATGGCGCTCGGGGCTGGTTCCACGAAACTTTTTTGCGCGCCAACAACTACTTCGTTCCTCCTCGCCATTTTTGACGATTTCCATTTTCGCGGCTTAGCTCTTTTATTCCCGAAAGGGGCGAAAAATTGTTGTAGCGCCGAGTCGCATCAGTCATGTGTGGGCCCCGGTAGTTTTAGAGTTGGATTTTGCAGGAAATTAGTTTTCCGCAGTGTTCGTGCAACGCGCAATGCCCTATATACGTACACATATTATACACATACATATACATACATATATATATATACCCACGAACGCGTCAGCTTTTATTCTTTCGAGAGAGAAGCTTCAACATTGCTGCCTGCACTGCATAATATTATGTTATTATAAATTGTATTGTCCATTTTTGTTATACTGTATACTCAGATGGTTGGATAAAGTTCGAAGCTCATATAAAATATTATTACATGTTCTCCTTGACAAGCCCACAAGTATACCTATACCTCATGCAAATTTCGTAAGGCATTAATTATGCATTAAATAAATTGGAAATTATTCACTGTACAATATTAATAGAGTTACTAACTTCCTCAAGCGATATTGAATATTACTTTGCTTCGAGAAGTAGACAAATAAATTATTACGGGTTTTGAAATGAGACGTTCTTTAATATTAATTTCAGATGTTACGTATTTTTACTACAATTTTAATATTAAATATTAACAATTTTTCCGTCAAAATTTAAAGATAAGGCGCTTCTTTAACTCGACAACATGCGAGATTTTAATTTAATAATTTACCCATGACTCGACGTTAATAAACTTCTTACAATAATTACAAGATATAACAAGTTTTTCTTTAACGGTAAGCAATATTTTCATCACCGAGCCATCCGAGAGATGGTAAAAACAAAATTTTAATGCCGAGGTCCGCACGAAATGTACCTATAGCTATACCGATTCCTGCACATATATATGAATTTACATGATGCAATGTAAGGGATCGCGAACCACAAGCTGAAGTACCTATCGTACAAGAGTGATTAAGTAAAATAAAATCCTTTCCACTGAATGTACCTTCGACTCGAACGACCACTTATTAAGTTAGAAGACTGTAATCTCATCGACAATGTCACAGATAAAATACACGATGATTCCTTATTTCATTCAACTATTGATTGTACGAACGAGGATGTGATTTATTTACGTATCGCGTCACTTGGAAAGAAACGGGGAATAAAACACGTATTACGTTAAAGCGCCGCATAAAATATTACAATCGGATTGTCTTATACTCTATACGTGTATATCCCAAGCAGATAAGAGCCTGTTCTTTCTTCCAGATGACACGGCGCATCGCTGGAATACCCAATATAATCGATACCCACATATTGTCAACGATATATTTAATAGCCAGAATGTTGATGTGTAGGTACCAATACATACACTTTAAATATCATATTTGATGCGAACCCTTATTCACCAACGACTCCCGGCATCGAGGTTGTAATAAATTGCAACGAGCGTTTTTGTTTTTTTACTCGAAAATATTTTTTTAACTTTACATGTGGTTTCGTGCGCGTTGGTGGATTCCTGCAGCAGCGACGAACAATCAATTTGAAAAAATGGCTGATGCATCTCAGGGATCGTGTGACCGAATTGACAACATCGCCCAACTGACGCGTCAGCGAGTCCAGAGCAAAAAAAAAAAAGAATGACTGATGATTTACCGTGCACAGTCTATCTTTGCTTCCCTGATTATGTATACCTTTACGGATGTAATCGTGTAATGCTGGAAATATCCGCATAGGGAATAAATATATAAATAAATTGCGAGTCACATGTACGATTTGTTGTCCGTCACGGCAAGTACATGTATACCTATGTCTGCCGTCGCTGCCGTAGCCATGAATAATAAGCTTATTTATGCGTGACTCTGCACAAGAGAGTTAGTAGTAAGTAAGTATAGTCATCGCACTTTTTTTATTCTGCTGCTATTTTTTATTGGCACAGGGGCAAAAAATTGGCTTGTAAATTTTTATTGTTCAAGTGCAACAGTAGATCACCAATGGAAATATATTTGCGTAACTTTGTGTAAAATGGGGCATGCGGTGCCGTACATACCAGCTGCAGAGCTTGAATCTGTCCAAAAGCCATTTGGGGGGTGGTTAAAATTTACACTCGTCTATAGAGTCACTTTTGACACGACTGATTTTCTCGTTTCAATCTAATAATGCTGAGTTGAGTTTTATTTATTTACTTACATCATATGCTTACTTACTTTTGATTCATCGGCTCGAATTTTTACAAAACCGAATTTTATTTACCATCCATCCCGTCTGCATTTTATCACCTCTTTCCCATGTTTATACTGTCTGAATGAATCTTAAGTACTGCAGCGAATTTCGCGTATAACCAGGGGTTTTTCAATGTAAAAAAATTACCAGTACCATTGCTGATGTACACTATTAAATTGTTATAAACACAACGATTATCAATTCCTCGCGATTTGTCATAGGTGTTATACGTATGGATAAAAGATAGCAGAGTAAGTTGATAATATATGGCAACGAAATCTATGATAGGTCCAAGAGCACCCGTATAGGTATCATGATTATGAGTGATATACGAGCAATGAATTAAATCTTGCACTAAAGTACACAACTGTGTAAGTACAAGTACACGGCTGCTCATAAGCGTATATAATATTATGTATACCCTTGAAAAAGGGTAAAAAAGAAAAACCGCTCTCGTATCGTTGAGACAATCGAGCCACGGCAAAGCGATACCTAATCTCGACGTAATCGTGGCCAATGCTCGTCCGCTCGCCAAAATACAAGCGCAAGTATTTATACGCAGTATAAGCATCAGGGGAGAAAAAAAAGAAAAAAGTACACACAAGTGTATAGGGTACATGTGTGTATAGGGTATACTTGACAAGTAAGTATATGGTTGTATGGTATCGTGGATGATGGACACATGTATATATACATATACGTATGCGCGCAGCGTCTCTCAACAACCGGAGCTCGTAAATTAACGTCCAGTTCGTATAGCCGCGCTCTTTTTCTCGCCCTCCCCCCCCCCCTCATCTGTCCGCGGTGGGAGTAGTGCAGCGGCAACACTCCTCTTCATTATCCGCGCCATTTGTATTCGCCTCGCCAGAGAAAAGAGCTGGCCTAGCTCTACCTTCCTCTCCCGCGCCTGCAAGCTCTTCTTCCGGAAACTAATAAACTTTTTCCACGCCCCCCCCCCCGCCTCCCTCTCGCCCGTTTTGTCATCCAAATTGCTCTCCTCCCCTTTCTTTTCTTTCCGCCGACCCCCTCCCCCCCCTACCATCCCCATTTCTCTCGTAGCTCGCTCGCCACCTCGGGCCGTTTTCCATCAGAGCGCGAAAAAACTTTTTTTGCCGAGGCGCGAAAAACAAGCTCGACTAAAATTTTCCCTCCCACAGCCCCCTCCCCTAGCCATACTTACCACGGCCCCCTTTGTTTGTAACACACACATACACGCATACCTACATGCCCAACAGTACGCTGGGGGCTTTTTCAAGACTAATCATTCGTCGTTGTTGTTGTTGGGGGTGGTGCTGCCCGGTTGTTTTTAAGTGAATTTTGCACATGGGAAAAACTCGGGGCAGGGGCGCGCGTACGGATAAATCAAATCGTTCGACCGGAAAGCGGTTAATACGCCGAGTATTTTATTTCGTCGCGCTCGAACGGAAGAGATAAAAAAGTAAAAAAGGCACGGCTCGGTGGGAATTGACAAATGATGTGGGCTATCGCCGCGGCCCGAACGGGGGAAGCCCATCGCGCTATCGAAATTTATACCTGCATATGTGCTCGTCTCTTTTTTTTTTTTTTTACTGTTGTGCATGCGTGCGTATATACATTGTACCGAATTACTCCTCTTTCCTCATGCAGTTGTATCGATTGCAAAGATTCGAACGCGGGGGAAAAAAAAACCCGAACAAAGAAATAATGGCAAAACACGCAGAGAGAGAGAGAGAGAGCACCCACAGCGATGAACATTTGGTGGGTCCTCGTAACGAGTATAATATGCATATTATAAAGTCGCATGAGCGAGAAATGTTTAAAGGGCTCCTTAATTTATGTAGCCCGTGTTTTCACGGGCAATTTCCAGTTTCTGCTCAAAGCGCGGATTTATAACGCAAAGGACCGGGATTTAATTCGGTGCGGGCAACTTTCGCCGCGGATATTTATTGTCCCGGGTCTAATAGATGAGGCCGCATGAAGCCGGCTCGACCGTATAAATCCGGGCCCTGTGGCTACACGACGCGAGTATCGTCCACAATAACCCGCACAATTTGGATAAATAATTCGAATTGGCCATTCTCGGCAACGCGTATACGCACACCCGTTACATTGTTATTGAGTCATGTTGAGGAGTATACGTAAGTATGTTGTATAACGATGCACGTGTATCCATCAAAAGTACAAAAATTCGTCGGTCTCGTGCGAAATTGCAGGTGAATGTACAGACCGATGAACTTTACGCGGTGTGGGTGCGCACCGGGCGTTTCCAACTTTTATATTGGACGGGTGATGCAAATGTCGCGTGGCTCCCGCTTGCATTAACTTTATATCAAACGAAACGCTCTCCTCTTGGCAGATGAGAGTTTCGGGTAAAAAAAGCCGACGCACGCGAAGAGACGCGAAAGAGGACAAATAAAGCGCGTAGGTGTACTTACCCGCGGTGCGTGCATTATTTGCACTTAGGAGCGGAAATTGCCTTGCAGAGGGACCCGCGACTGCGGAAGAGGGGGGGGTGCAGTCGATTGGCCGTCTCCGATACCGCACGAGGAGCGGGAAAAAGTATCGGATTAAAGCGCTTTTTTCAAGGGAAATGATGAAGCGGCCCAGTGGCCCCGCGCCCGAATTTTCCCCATATTTTTCAACTTTTCAACCGCGTGCTCACATGTCGCATCCAGCGGGCACATTAATTATGTTTTGGGCTCGTCAGAAGGTTAATGTTGGAAAAAATGTCATCGACACGATGAAAAACCCCAATGTGGCTACAATTTTGTCTCCTCCCACGTCGCAGAGTACATAATAATTATGATACGCACGCAAGGTTGTTTATGCAGTGCTGTACACATAATTTCTGCATGCATATGATTATTGGTACTAAGTATAGAAGGTGGATCCGTACACATCAGAGCGCAGCTTAATCTTACAGCCTATTAATTTAAGCTGCCCGACCGTGCTGCAGTCGATCGACCGGCTTCGAGCTGGCATTATACGGTGGTAGGCTGTGCTTGATTCAATATAGCGCATTTATTTGCTGCACCGATAATAGATATTTATACGCAAGCCATATGCCGTACAATTTCGACTCCTTGGAAAGGGGATTACGTCAATAATTACGTACTTTTGGTCTATTCTTTGAATACGTTTTCCAAAAAATTTATTGCCCCCCCCCCCCGTGAGATGGAAAAAAAAACACAAGCGGAAATGCCGTTATATTTAGGCATACCTTCATTTTTGTAGTTTTTTTTTAAATTTAATTATTATTATTATTATTATTCAACTGTGGCAAAAACATTTTTATTTACTTTTGAAAGATATTTTTACAATTATTTGTAATAAACAGTATTTCCGTTGCTGTACAGTTTATGCGTAGCCCTTTAATATATCTTTTAAAATGATCTCATTACAAAAATTATCACATTTTTATGTGCAATATCACGTGTCATGAGTCATCTGTTTTTAGCAAACTCAAAGAAATATATACTTCATTACAATCATTGCATATAGGTATATCGTGTGTTGTACTGGCTATATACCGCCGCGGATATGTAAAAATATATATCATATATACATACATACGCAGATATAGATGATTAACTGACAGTTGATAAAGAGGAAATCAAACATTTCAGCTTCTGATAAATGAGCCAGCACGTATATGCACAGGGTACATATATATATATATAGCACATATAGTAGCTTCTCCAACAAATTGACAATTGCTTTGATGTCACTAGTCGCCGATGATTGTCATAATCATAGAGGTATAATAATATACCTTATACCTCTATGGTCATAATGCACCTCCACATCATCGCGACTTACTTGCATCCACGTGCTGGTAAATTGTAGTTGTGGGTGTGCTTTAATGTAACTCTACAACCTGAAGACTAAAGTTTTTTTTTATTTTTTTAAACAATACGTTTTTATGATAAGGATTATTGATTGATTTAAACGATCGATATGTCAACGCTGTGTCTATTCGCACCAAATCCACGTAATTACGTGGATATAAGGTTAGGAATTTTAAAGAAAAGGAATTTCAAATGAAGTATCGTGAAGTGAAGTGAAGTTCGCACACGTGATAATACGTAGATATATAGAGATCGTGGAGGTCGTCTATAAGAGAGAAAAAGGTGTTTCGTTCCGAGAGCACGCCAGGACTCATCAGTAAGGCTGATGACGTGCTCCCTGCCTTAGACACAGTAGAGGTGTATGCTTAGACTATTTCGATCGCGCTTATATATAAATCGTGCAGGATTTCGCCGCTTGACGGGAGCGAACTATTAGGGGCTTGGCCACCTGGCGAGTAGAGCCTGAAGCGCGAGAGATGTGAGACGCCACAGATGTATACATATTTATTTATGTATCAGACAAGTAAAAATAAAAATTGTGCTTTCATACACACACATGTTCTCTTATAGGCACGCATAAGCTTACGGACACGTAATCTTCAAAAGACGTCAGGTTACAGATAAGTTGCTTACTTACAGCCACGTCAGCTTACAGGCACGTAAAATCTGAAAGCATCGATTAACTCTATGCTCGAGCTTACGCATACGTGACTTAAGTATAGGAACGTAAAAACTAAAAACATCCAATTCACTTTAATTTGCACGTAAGCTTACAGCCCTTACAGGTACGTATCCTCATTCATAGCCACGTATACCTACAGATACAGATAAGCCAAGGGACACGTATACTTAGATACGTATCCTTACTAAGGATATCTAAGGATTCCTTAGAGACACGTATACCTATACAGATAAGCCAAGTGTGCTTACAGATATGTATGTTTATTTTGTAGTCACGTGCTTCTGAGAGCTCAGAGCACTGGTGCGAACTTAGGTATAGTATCTATAGTATCTACTCTGTTCCCCCACGACCGCCACTCGTGCATACGACTATACCTATATATACGGAAGGGGGCCAACCAATCAGAGGCGTGTAAGAGAGAGAAAGGTTGTACTGCTATTTGTCTTTTGTCTCTCTCATCTCGTCTCGCGGTAGGAGCATACATACAATATAACAATGCTTCCTCCATGTATATATTCTCTAAGGGTGCGAACTTCACTTCACGTGGACATACTTCATTTGAAAAAGTAGCGTTTTTCTTTAAAATTTCTAACCTTATATCCACGTAATTACGTGGATTTGGTGCGAATAGACACAGCGATATGTCAAACGCTTTAGTTCGTAAGAGTTTGGAATTACTCGGTTATGAAACAGACATAAACAAAGGTGTGTCTCATTTATTGTTATTCTTCAAAATATTGTATCAACTGATTCCAACTTTTCGTAAAATATTTTAACTGCCAAGATTATATTAATCAATACCCACAACCTTTTTACGTCACTTTTTTTAAACCTTGCATTACACATTGTTTCAAAGGTTAACTTGTATGTTGAAGAACTTGAACAATTGTACAATTTTCAGGTACATCCAAGAAAAAGAAGAACAAGTCTTCAGGAGTTATTGATTTAATCCCGGCCAATCACAGAATTTTATCAAAAAACAAAAAGAAAGGTTTGTTTACTCTTGTAACTAGTTATTAAATCTCACTTTTATCACAATAATCATCGTTGACACTACTTTTAGGCTCATCAGACGTTTTAAAACGCACTAGTAAAACAACAGTGTATCAAGTAAAACAACAATTGAAATCGAAAATTGACCCGACAGAAGATAACGTTCAAAGGCTTTTGCTTTTAGGCAGTAATAAACTTGATCCTGAAACTACAGAAAAAGTAAGTTTAATTTCAAGATTTGTGTTATAGTATAAGAAAATACAAGATGAAGATAAAAGATATATTTAAATTTCAGATTTTTAGCAGGGCTGTGAAAAAACCTTACAAAAGTAAAACTAAAGAAGAGAAATTAAAAGAGGAAGAAGAAAATAGAACTGCCTTTGATGAAGAGGACTTTAAAAAGTTTGAAGAAGAATATTTTGATTCGTAAGCGATTGATACTCCATTCTTATCTCACGTTAACTAGTAATGTTTAATACAGATCAAGAAACAGGAAAAGCAATACTAATCACAGCTTCTGTAATTTTTTTATACTACACTGTGTGGATTATTGGCTTGCCGTTCGTAGATGACACAAGAATAAAATTACTATTCTATTCTCATAATATAGCGCTGATGATTCCAGCTATTTGTGGATTTTGTTTTGTTGGTGGTTTAGTATTATTTGCTGCATACCACATCAAACCTTATTTAGGTAATAGATAAAAGTAATGTAACTATAAATGTGAGTGAGGCAACCAGATATTACCTTTCATACAGACGCACTCAGACTTTGATGTGAAAAATATGAACAGTACATTATGTAATGTAAAGATAAAAGTATCTACAATCTTCTATCAACGAGGAAAGAGTCATAGTTTATTAGAATATTTGGTTATGCTGTCACGTGAATCAAGATAGTCACTGATAAAAATTGTCAAGATGAAGTGGATAATCATTGGAATTAGTGGGTTGACGTGTAGTGGGAAAACTACTTTAGCTAAAAAAATTCAGGAGACCTTGGAGGACTCTGTTTTGATAAGTCAGGATAATTATTTTTTATCTGTGGACGATCCAAGGCATACACTTGTACCGGAGCTAAATCATTTAAACTGGGAAATCTTAACGAGCCTTGACATGTCGAAAATGTACAGCGATGTCATGAAAACTATTTCATCTCTGTCATCGAATAACACTCTTGAAGACAAAACTAGCAGCGAGACTAAAATCTTAATCCTGGAAGGATTTTTATTATTTAATTATAAACCTATAGCTGACCTCTGTCAACTCAGGTATTTTTTAGATCTAAGTCGAGAAATATGTTGGGATAGACGGAGCAATAGAGTTTATAATCCACCTGACGTTCCTGGATATTTTGATACCGTTGTTTGGCCAGAATATTTAAAGCACAAAGAGGAAATATTCTCTGGTCCAAGCTTAATTAATTCTGTTAAGCTTTTGGATGGATCCAAGAGTATAGATGAATTGTACAATAAAATAATGAGTGACATTAATGCGCTTTTGTATAAATACTTTATAAATAAAAAGTGATGGCATAAAGTTTAAAAAGTGTTTTTCAGACTACAATAACATGTGTGATCATTTTACTATTTTAAAATTGAAATAATCAGTCACACGTGGGAATTCGTAATAAAATCATTTTATTTTTAAATTATCTTTCGCAACACTTAGCATATTCACGTTTGTTTTGCAATAAAACATTTTTTTATGGGAAAAAAAAAACTAAAAACAAATTTTTTTTTTTTTCATACTGAATTTGAAGATTTGCAAAACTACGTTAATTTAACAAAATATTCAAGAGCCGACTCATTCTTATTTTACTGTTTTCAGCTTTTTATTATAAAGTACAAAACAATCATTCCTAAAATACTTTGTTACATTTAATCATTTAAGTATCAAGTTGTGAAATATACTTAAAAATGATATCTATTATTCATAATATTAGTATTGTTAAGCCTTATTTAAATATGAAAAAAATTGAATGTACAGTAAAACAAGAATTAAAAACTCTAAGTTAACCAAAAAAATTTGGCTATATTTGAATTCCTTGTAACACTCGCATTGATCGTATCATTCGTCATTCAATTTTTCGAATTTAGATAATATTTTGTATGTTTTACATGGAGTAAGTATTATGTTTTGGTTGACTTTGAGCATTAGATACGTTAGTGGGAGGAGTCCCAGCAACCTGATCATCTTGATCGGCTTGTCCACAAGCCTTGCGAATGTACTGTGGAGTTATCACTACTTCTTCTTCCATTTCCAGAACTTTTTTGCCAAGTTCAGCACACTCAGCCATTTCATTTTCTAGCTTTGCCAGCATCTCCGGTGAATCATACTTTTCTGGATCATCATGGAATATTACCATTCCATCTTTTTGATTTATCGTGGCAAAGATTTCTCCATCTTCAATCTGCAAGAAATGCCATTGTTTAATACTTTACTTTTTCACACAAAAAAGCTTACTACTACGATTCAAACGTACCATATTTAATATATATTTTTCAGCATCTGCTGGACTAGGTAATTTAACTCTAGCAGCCACATCGGACAAACTTAACGTTAAAAAGGTATTTGTAAGTCTTTGAATATTTTTTTTGTACAAGGAATTAAGCACTTGTTTAACCAGTCCCATATTATTGTCTCTTGAGAAGTTATCCCCAAATTTTGTAATGACTCCTTGCACTTCGTCACAATTATTGGTAGCATACTCTGTTGCCAATTCCTGATATGGCTGACTCAGTCTTTTAATGTGTCTAAACAGTAAATTATTAAGATAAAAACTGTTAAAATCAAGTAGATATTAAAATTAAAAAGATTAAAGATTAGTAAATTACCTTTTAATCAGATTACTAGTGTAATTTGGTAGCAAAACAACTTTTCCATTTAAAATTAATGACACGAGTATGTACTTTTTGTAAGCTTCTATCATAATGTGGCTAACAGCTGATGCAGGTGTCATCACGCAGACTTCATAAAAATACAATGCACTATCGTAATTTTTCATAGCCGTGTAGATCATTCCTCCATAGTAATAGTAGAGCAAAAAATACTTGGCATCGTCTTCAATGCTAATACCAGTAATGTCAGTATTTAAGAATTCCAAGGCAGGCTTGAAACACTTTGCCAACAGACAGAGCTTGCAAAGGTCAGCATGTATGGAAGTCAATTGGCTGTCGTACAATTGGATTCTCCTGATGGCTTTGCAAAGCAAGTCGATCCCTCTGATGGGTATGTTTAATTCAACTAGTATATCTGCGAGATGATGACACAAGTCTGCATAAAGTTCGGTGGCGAATCTAACTTGTTCCCCATTGCAGCCGGCAATGAATTCTTTGATCTGAGCAAGCACTGGCTTAATGTCATCTACCTTGAGATTACTGGTGTTTGCGGCATTAGCCAGCTTTGCGCACAGCACGGCCAAAATACCCATCGAGTGCTGCTGCAGATCAAGAGTCTCCAAGACATTGTCGAGAAGCTGATTGTTCCTCACTAGAGCCTCGCTGAATTTAGGTAAAACTTGATTGAGCTCTTGGAACTTGCCTAGTCAGAGTGAAAAATAATCGAGTAACTAAATGAGGTGTGCAGTTGGATGTCAATGGTATTGTTTGAAGAAAAAAAAAAAAAAAAAAAGTACAAAAGTGTGGATTTATATTCACCACGGAGGGTTTGAGAGGAAGAGGTTATATTATGTTTTGGTACAGGGGCTCGGTGAAAAGCTTACCGTCGGCGGAAAGTGCTCGGACGTTATTTACAAATTGCTCCAGTGCCGATGCCATATTTTACAGTATTAACAACCACGCTCGCATCACCAAACAGCCATGCAGGAGCACGCAAGAGCCGGAGATTTTGTAAAAAACAAATATCAAATCACCGAAATCAGAGACACATCAACACACAACACTGTTTAGGCAGTGGGCCAGTGGCGGCGTTGTAGTCAACAACACGGGAGCGCAGTAGCGCACACGGCGCAGTCGGTGACTTGGGGTAACCGGGTAACCACGAAACTGAGCCATTCGAAACTCGAAACTGATCGAACAATGCGACACGGCGACATTGTCGATTGCGGTGTAAAAAGTTATACATATCAACGTTTCGTTTATTTAAATATTCATCAATTGTTTAGCTCAATTTTTCAATGATATTCGGCTGTTTGAATAATTATTACCGATCCAAGCTAGGTAACCGAGCGAAACTTAAAACAGTATAATGAGTTAAGGATAATAATTTTTTACACCAAAATGATGAGTAGGTAGAAACTCTTGATTTTACACCCTTAATATTCCGAAAATTCAGTTCGGTGACTTTGTGGTTAGAATAAACATTTATATATGATTAATAATTTACGTACACGTATCAAAACAATCGTACTGACTTGAGTATTATGAATTAATAATCATGCGACTGAGCTGAAATTTAATGTTTCAAAAAATTGTATATGTATATCAAGGCCGTTCTTTAACGAGTTAATTATTCATTAAAAGAATCGTTGTATTCTATATTCTGCTCATCAAATTATTATTATTTTTTTTTCTTCAATTATCAAAACAACCATGATTTATCAAATATTAAAGTCAAACCCTGATTCCATTAAGCCAGCACGTACCTGCAATATATGTGATGATTTTTCGCCCTATCCCAGTTCTAAACAATGCATTTGAATGAGAAAAAAAAAAAAAAAAAAGAAGTAATATTAATAATGATGCTTGTCCCAGTTTGAGTGGGAAACCTAAGCCGCTTGTTTCCATCGAATGAAACAAAATTGCCTAGAGACGCACGGGCAAACAAGCAAATTAGTTGTGACTAGTGAAGCATATACATGTAGGTTTCAGGTAACTGTAACAACTGTACGGTAGTCATAGCCCTCGTTGCAGTAATGCTTACGGCTCGAGTAGAAAAAAAAAAAAAAAAAAAAAAAAAAAACAACAACGATTGGGCAAACGAGCTCGCAGCTCGCACCAATGAAGTAATTTGCAGTGAGCATATATTTATTACTGTCTTCCGCCTTGTGAAAAAGCAAAATGAAATAAGACGCAAGGAGGTAAGGGGTGCAAGGGGAAAAAATGTCGAACGCGATGTACAGCGATATGTGGCGCGAGGCCCAGCGCCAGCTCGACGAGCTCACCCAAGCGGACACGGGGCTCCAGTCGGGGCCGGCGTGCGAGCGCCCGGAGGCCCGTCACCGGCTGGCCGAGCTGTACGTACGGTACTCCGAGCTGGCCAACCGGCTCGAGGACTGCCACGACCAGATGGTGCAGCCCCAGAAGAGGCCCCTGATCCGCCGGCTCCTCGACGCCTGCCTCGGCCGCGTGCTCGAGCTCAAGCACGAACTCGTCGAGCTCGACTACTCCGAGCACAACTACTGCCACGACGCCCTTCTCAGGTTTTTTTCCCATCATTTTTACGTGCTCGTAAATCCACACTATCGCTTCGGTCCATTATTCTTATTTCTCAACCCCAAATTATACACCGATATACTTACTTCATTGTTGTTGCTTCGTGCTTTCCTTGATCGACACACCATGCAACTACGTATGAATAACCCGGTGTAAATGATAAGTAATAATACGCAGAACGGGATCGCAGTGGTGGCAACAACAACGATAATGTATACTTAGTGAAGGGAAAATAAAAAAAACTGATTCCGATCCAGATATCGGCTGACCCCCGACGAGGTCGAGCTGCGAGTGCCCAGGTACTTTCGGAGGGAGAGACAAGAGGAAATCGAAGCGAGGAAACGGTTCGCCGAAGAGACCTTGAGGAGCATCGGAAAGCTGGAGGATAAATCGGAAAGACGAAGGATGAGCGAGCTCGAAGCTGTGAGGCTCATACAGGTAAGTGTGCAGTTTTCTTTTATAGGGTAAACGTTGGGAGGAGAAAAAGGAAAAACGCCCGAATGTGCAGGCCCACGAGCGTGCCAGGCAGGGACGGGTGAGATTTCAGTTCATGAAGGAAATTTCCGAGGTGAAAGAGAGATCGATGATGGGAGCGAAGCCAGGAAAGCCGGACGAGGCGACCGCGGCCGCGGCTGCCCTGAAAATCCAAAAGGTATGGCGCGGCTTCGCCACCAGGCGTCGAATCCACCAGCGCAAACTCGACGAGATGCTACTCATAGGTGATACACCCACACATACATATATATATATATTTATATACAATGCAACAGTGAGAAATACATTTTGGCATGTACATGTAGGTATGCTGCAGCCCTGCCAAACTGTATCGGAGAGCGCGAGAAGGGTGGAAAAAATCGCGAGCCAGAGGTACGAGAGGCAGCGAGAGTTTCGGGACATCTGCGAGGCTTACACTCGGGAAGCCGAGGAGAGAATAAGGAGCGAAAGAAGCGCGATAATGGAGGAGAACATTAGAAGCGAGATTAGGGGCTGGATCAGCGCCTACTACCAGCAGACCGGCAAAATCCCCGAGCTGCCGTCGACCGAGAGCGGCGGCTCCCGGATAATATTCAGCCGGCAGGTCGACATAACTATTCATCATAACTATCATCTGCCGAATGATAAAAAAAAAAAGCCGTATAAATATACGTGTGACCTATATTTTGTTTTCCCATCCGTGTAAATAAACTCCGTGTATATAGAAGTACAACGTTCCCACGAATGGTAAGCTCTGTGTGTAGAAAGGGTGATTTTTCCGAAAACAGGAGACCGAGACGGGCTCGGTGCACAGCAAGTCGACCACGGCCTCGTCAAAAGAGTCGAGGCGCTCGAGCACCAAGAGACAGCGCAAGGGCAGAGAGAGCGAGTCCGAGAGGCAAGCCTCGGAGCCGGACGAGCTCGGCAGCTACAGACCCGTGGCCTCGAACTTCCTCTCCGAGCTCGTGCACTCGAGCCAGGAGTACCGGGACACCTGGCGCGACATGGACGAGTCGGCGAACCTCGAGCAGGCCCCCTACCTCCACATGATCGAGGCCGAAAAAACCCGCGAGATCGAGGACGAAGTACGGCTCGGCGTCGACCAAGCTCTGAGAAGTCGGTATATACACCCACCAAATGACCATTGGCTTATATTTATCATTGTTTACGTTGATGGGATACGTTTGTCCGGGCGCGCCAGAGGACATAGAGGCTCTCCAGACGGCCCTAGACAGGGACAGGGGCTCGAAGGCCAAGCGGCCGAAGAAGGCCCCGAAACGGGTGCGCCGCAGTGGCAAGAAGAACAAGCGGAAAAAGGACAAGGACTTGACGCCCGATCGGTCGACCGAGTCTCTTCTCGAGGAGCTCCTGCAGCAGGGCATCGTCAGGCCCCATCCGGAGGTGAGCATCGACAACTACAGGGGCCAGCGCTCGTGCGCCAACTTTGACCTCCTCTGTGCTAGGGAACACGACCAACAGCACCAAGACCCTCTCCCAGCTTTAGGTATATGCACATTAATTGCACATTAATACCGCATGTATAATATATATGTATATGTATGTATACTGCATCGGGCAAGGGTTATTGATAATACTTGATGGGTTTGCGTCATCGTCAGGTGACATTAGGCAAGTCGTGAGAGAGTATTGCATCCTGCCGCTGGGCAACGAAGGCCTGCGCGAGATGACGCCGCTCGTGCGCTCGGTCCTGATAGCCGGGCCCCGGGGCAGTGGCAAGAGGATGCTGCTCGAGGCTATTTGCACGGAGCTCGGTGCCACCCTCTTCGACATAACACCGGCTAACATAGCTGGCAAGTATCCCGGCAAGTCTGGCCTCATCATGCTCCTACACTTGATTTCCAAGGTTATACGCAAGTGTACCCGCTGTGCCTTTTATTCCTCGTTTCATTTGAGTGTATATATATATGTATATCATGTAATTATTGTGTCGCAGGTGTCGAGACTGATGCAGCCGTCCGTGATATTTATGGAGGGCGCGGAGAAGCCCTTTGTCAAGAAAGTTCCGAAAACCGACAGGACCGACCCGAAGCGGTTGAAGAAGGATCTGCCGAAGCTGGTCAAAGGCATAACCAACGAGGATCGGGTCATTTTCATCGGTACTTCTCGCAGCCCCTGGGAGGGCGACCAAAAGATGTTGTACCAGACCTACGACAAGGTCATTTTCGTCCCGAGGCCGGATTACGGCTCCATGTCGCTCATTTGGAGGGGACTGCTCTGCAAGGTGTGCCAATATTATATTTTATTTAATCACTTGTACTACTTAATTATGATGTTTAGGCGTGACTAACTACCCGCACAGACGAGTGTTGTATACATTGCCAATTTTGGACAAAGGCGTGATTCACGGTATAACTATTGTATGTCATACGGATTTTACAGTTTTTACACGTACGTGGACGTAGAGCCTTTTTTTTCCCCAAGTATCCCAAAAAGTTCATATCTGTAACTGTTTTTCGTACTAAAATCTAATAATTTCAAATTGAGCAAGTTTTAACGTTTAATTTTTCTTGCCTATAATTTGATTTGATTTCTGTTTAGTATGCAGGCATCAGTAGGCAATTCGATACGTCAGAAATGGCAAAAATTTGCGACGGGTTTACGATCGGAACAGTCATGTCTGCCATTGAAGATGTAAGACGTGAATAAACACGTTTTTATTTTAAAATTTTCTCCCATTATTAATTTCTCCCCCCCCCCCTTTAAATGTAACCCCGCTGCTTTCCACAGGTAATGACGACGAAACGCATGGTGCAATTGAGGGTTCAACCTCTGACACATATCGAGCTGATTAACGCCCTCAGCTTGAAGGAGCCGATCTATCGGGAGGAGGAGGAAGCTTTTTTGAGTACGTATACAGATCGGTAAACATTTTATTCGGAACAAAAAATAAATACAACACAGCATTAAAAAACATTTGATGTATGTATGTAAATTATATGCGTCTCAAAAAGTTTTGTTTAGATTATCAATACTTTAAACAAATTTGAAATATGATCGGGGGAAACATTTTTCCATCTCTAGACTACAAAACTCTAAAGGAAATCATCAGTATTCCTCAAACACAATTGTGTAACAATTATTATGTTTTTTGTTTTGGTAAACAATTTATCACTTGAGTGCTTTATATGCAAAAGTTTATCATGACATTTGTTTTTATCCAGATTGGTATTCGAAGACACCAACTTGTAAGAAAAAACAAAAAGCTATAGAAATGGAATTGGCCAAGCTCGAGGAGGAGAGTGAAAAAAACAAAAATAAGGGAAAGAAGAAAACGTAAAAGGAAAAGTCTATTGACACTAACAGTGCGACAGAGTACGTTCATTCTATAATTAGCTGTATTGTATTTAGGTTCATGGATTATTTATTATTAACACAACACGCAGTGCTAGCTCTTATTGTTATGGCATTATCAGTTGGTACTATTTCATGTAAATATCACACGACGGCTCTATAAAGATTAAATTTTCGAAATTTTTGGAGTTTATCATAATATACATATGTTAATTTTTTTTTCTCCTTATGATTTGTGAATTCATAGGATAAATAAAAACACGTTTTTGAACTAGATGACCGTATTCTTATGTCACGTGTAATTTTAAATTAAATTTCATTTTTTAGTATATGAAGAAATCCGATCTCATTGTTAAAAGTAATTTCCATTCAAACTATCACGTGATCCGTTTCAGCCACTAATAAATCGAATGAAAAGGCATCAGCCACGTGACAGTTAATCTTATGAGTACAAAATAAAAATATGTATGTTTACATCCACGATAAGAAAAATTATTTCCTCCTACCATAAGCTGACGCGCTGAGAAATAGCAACGACTTGGTATCATAATTATACCAAAAATGAAATTTTTTTTTTTTTTATACACACTTTTATATTTATTGACACAATTGTAGAAAAACGCTTGCATAACGACTGTGCGCACAAACACAGAATTTTTTTAATTGTTGAAAGTCAACAAAAGTTCTGATGTAAGTAGTTCTTAGATGCATGTAAAACAACTCTAGAGTATTAAATACGTGTTTATTAATGTAAATAATGATTATTAAAAAAAATGTGTGAAAATAATAATAATAATAATTATTATATTTGGTCTAAATTTGTTTATTTCCATTAAAAAGAGCATCGTGGAAAAGTGAATGATCGATTTTATTGTTCAATGATGTATCCTGTATAGTATATAATACGTGTGTATAATTATCCATTAGATATCTGAAAAGATGTGTAAACACCCAACTGTAATCAGGATAATGATAACACAAGTATATAGTTTTATAATCTGACGATCAGAATCGTTTGTACCTATATTGATGTGGAAGAACGCGCTTTGATAACTGTTATCGCATCAGCCGAGCAACAGTCACCAGTTGTGCACCGAAAAGCAGATATACGTGTACGAAAGCAGCCACACTATTTCAAAGTTATCGTATTGCATGATAAGTACCAATATACGTGTACGTATATGTTGGTTTGACGCGAGCCCGTGTCCGCGTCAATGCCCAGTTGCCCACTGCTCGGCGACACATGCAAGTGGGCCCTCGCACGTGACGCCTCTGATGTATAGGTGGGTATCGATGATAAAATAAACTCGCGCGAGGAGTGTGGGCCTCTACACTTCCCTTCCTCCTTTCGTTTCATTAACTCTCTTTTTTCTTTAGATTTACTCTGGAGGGGGAAAAGGTCCGATCGCGCCACTCATCGCATGTTCGTCACACCGAGGATGTTGCTGGCGCTGCGGCTTTTCTTTCCTCTCTATATACATATACCTTTACTTATCTATGAGCACAACATACATTTTTTCACCACCAGTGTTACTTATATATATGCGCGATATATTTTTATGTAATAGGATATTCTCGTAATAAGTCTAGAGCGAGAAAAAAAAATACTACGAGATTCGTCTTGAGCTCCAGTAGCCAGTATGTAGCAGTTTTAAGTTTTGGATGACATTCAGCCGCGTACATCGAAAGTGACGGATGATATCTTGGACTTTTTTTTTCAACTTTGGACGTTCGCTGCACTATCGGTAAGAAAAAGTAAGATCAACGACATAAGCGCGATTCAAAAGTCATAGCTCTGGTTACTACCCCCCCCCCCGCACTTGGTCATCAGATGCATACATTCAGTTGAATAATGAAATCGCTACGAAAAAAAACTTTTTTAATTCGCCTATTATTTTCATGTTATCAAGACATTTTTATGAAATGTCTGGGAAATCAGGTAACCTAAAAAATATTTTCAATTTTTTTTTTTTTTTTTTTTTTTTTTTTTTTTTTTTTTTTTTTTTTTTTTTTTTTTTTTTTTAATTCACAGAGAATGAATAATTGTGGCTAGTCCATTGATGTAACATCGGTGCAATGCAGAACTTCTTTAACATTATGCTAATTCAGTCGCGGTGATGTCGTAGATGCTAACTCGGAAAACATTATTTCCTTCAAAATTTGTGGCGGTAACTATGCGGTTTTATTCATGAGCCGAGCGAACAAAACATTTTTTGCTCTTAAAATTTCGCCAATACATTAAAATACTTACGCTTCCGCAACAAAATTTAAGAAAAAATATAATTATACCTCCATGTCCAAGTGGGCACCTCCTTTTCCATAAACTAAACTAGTATCTTGGTGTTCTTTAGAAGGGAGCAATTACTATTGAATATATGATTTTTTTAATTAAATATCTATAGTTATGTTACTGTCGAAGCTCAATTTTTTCACTTCGGGCGTTTTTTGTTTACTCGGTAGAAAAATCATGGTTTGCCACTGATATATACACATCCGTCCAAGGTTACCACAAAGGTCCCTAAGGCCCGTAGTGGAGGAGACACACGCGTACACAAGGGGCGAAATCTATTTTTTTTTTATTCTGAAAAAAATTGCTTTGTTAATTAATTTATCGGTAGGTATATGCTATTCAACACATAATCTACATCGATCGCACTAATTGATTATTATTTCGATAATATTATTTTACCATAGCTGATGGATGCATAAGTCAACTGATACGAAGAACTTCTCGGTTAGACCCATTCGACCTTCGCGGCGCGCCCTGCTTACAATCATGACGAGGAGAATAGTAGTACTTAATTCAGCTTTACGGAACTTGTTGGCTGTGTGTACCTACCAATATCACCTAAAATAAAAAAAAAAGAGTTGCTATAATCGCTAACATTTTTAATTGAAAAATCAACCCGCGAACCTGCGAGTTATGATGATGAGCAATACATGCGCTTTACGCTTTTATCTTATCAGACGAAATAATCTTTCCGTTAACTGTATAATTATACAGAGCGTAAATTGATACGAGTTAGTAATCGCGTTTGTTTTCGACACTTTCTGACACATCGTTTTCACCAAAGGGTGTAAGACAAGAAGTACCTGTATAAGAGGAGATTCGTTTGTGCTCCCAACGCGCGATAATATAGGTGGTCGTGTTCCATCCATATGATGGTATCCCGATTACGCGGACTTGAACGGTTGAAGCATGATTTAAAATTAAGTAGGTACAAAATTTACTTGCAAAATGTTAATATTTCATCTATTTCAAGCATTTAAGTATTTTCGAAGATACTTAAGTATAGGTCGAATAATTGTAACCGTTCGTTACATAGTACCTTATACTTTTAGACCAAAAACGAAATATCTGTGCGGTTGATCCGTCTGATTATTTTGTATAACAGTTATAACAACAATGTAACGTTAAAGTAAAAGAAAACATACTTATGTAAAAAATCGGTTACTTAACTGTAAGTAAGTATTAACAAAATGAAATCTGAAAAGTAAGAATGATGACATTTCCTATGTGGCGTGGCTCCAAAAGTAGGTAAGTATATACCTACATGTAGTAAGAGATAGGTATATGTAAACAACGCACGTGTCTCTCGATCATCGGGTAATACTTATATAAAATATAAACAAACCTCCCGTGTCTCACTTCCTGATGTAGTTCGTGTTCCTGATGCCGCGTGCTTCTTCCCCTCCCCCACCCTTGTTCATCATCTGCTGCTGCGCCACGATGACGACGACCGTTGTTCTTTCTCCGTCTCGCTCAATTGTGTATACAATATGAATAAGATTAGGTATATATACTGCGCAGGCGTGCAGTTAAACCTAGCCCCCATTGGTCGGTACCACATGGTCTGACATCAGACCACGAAGCCGGCGGCACGGCACCGCCAGATCCTCTAGCAATACTCTCTTACCTATAGGTACAAATATCCACTCTGTCCGCTGTCGTGTACTTATATACCCACACCTATACCTATCTAATACTCTAATACGTGACGCGTGTGTTGTGTGTGTTACCCATCTACCTTTTGTAGTTTTGTGTGTAAAAGTACTCTCTCTCTCTCTCACGCGGCGCGCGGCGCACAGCTACACGCGTATATATAGGTATACCTCTCGTGACTTGGCTCTCCGTTCGTTCGTTCTGCGACTCGGCCAGTTTCAGTCCTTAGCGAGCTGCGCTCGGCTACGCTTTATTTACTCGGGTTTATCCTCGAACTCTGCAGCTCCGAAACTAAGGAAGACACGTTGATACTTCGCTCGCTGGCCGACGAAGAACATTCTTTTAAAAAAGTATACTTAAGTAGTTTTTGCTGCAGTTGTAAGTAACCGCGTGCTCCGACTCCTAGTTGACAACGTATACGTGTATTATTTTTACCTGTACAACTTGACGCAACCCCCGAACGCAATTGCCCGGAAATTTCCTGCGAGTCCACGCGATAGGTGAGTTATATATTTACACCTATGAATCATAAATATTTACACGTTACTATATTTATATAATAAAAGTATAACGCCGGTATACATATAAGCTTTAGTTTATTGATTTTACGCTCTTGACGCTCATCCGCGCGCCCATTTGTTGCAAATAAGTACGTAGAATGACAGTTCCTCGTCCGTCCTTTGCATTATACGTACATACTTGAACGTAACGTCTCAATATCGCAATTCAGGAAATAAGTTTAATTAATCATCTACCCGGCACGTAAGTTGATAATCCCGTGCACGCGCCCGTTGCAGCCGCGCCTAATGAAACAAGCTAGAGAGTGCGGTACACAAACACACATGCATCCGTTCGGCTTTTAGTATGGCTCACACTTTCTTTCTTTCTCGCTCGTCTCCAGCAAATGTTCTCATTTTCTACTTATTTTCTAGGTTATTTCTTCGTTCGCGGCATCCATAGACCTATTATCATCTACATATAACTATATACCTACCGACCAGCTGATAGTGTCGTTATGCGTTATTGATCGCGAAGCTGTCATGTAGGGTACCTACATAAGTACAAGGAGCCCAAAATTCTCGGCTTCGACAGGTGTGTGTAGAGTTACCCCTGCATTATTTGTTGTTGTTGTTGTTGTTTTAATGTTTATTTGAAATGACACGATATAGATTACTTACGTACATGAGTTGTTATGGTGTACGTTTGTCCGAATAGTCAGGACAAAATTGTAGATTCATTTTTACGGTATGTTTATACATTTTTCTTTTCCGTTCGATGAACTTTGCTGTAACAAATAAATTGCCACCCAATCGAATGCACATCGAAAACTTTCTACATAAGTAAGTACATGTATGTTGTACAGGAAGTCCTAGTAAACAGCCATATTTTTATGGGTATAGTACGTCTTAATTCGACCAAAGAATCTAACGGAGCCAAAGTTGACTATAATACATATACATATGTATATTATGATACAATACATACAACTCGACTAGAGTTTTTCTCCAGCCCGTATAAGTATATAGATGAGTAGTGTAGCTGTTCTCCAAAGTATTTTACCAGAATCGTTGGGATGCGCCCCACAGCGCTCTTTCCAGGGTCAGGTATAGAAATACAAGCTATGCGGGAAAAGGAGATATCCCCCCACCCCGGCTCCTCATTTTTCTTCTCCCAAAAGTTTGAAACCACACATACAAAAGCTGTAATATCTTATTTCACATGTACATGTAAGTATAGTGTCGAAATTCAATTCGTGAAAGCTGTGTTTGTCGCGTCTACTTTTATGATATTACCAAGTATTAGACGTTATACAACACTCGTACGGAGCGTCAATGTATAAGTACGGCCCTTTATGGCTCTGCTTTTCACTTTGCTCTCTAGATGAGTATTTTGTTTGGCCATCGCCCGGTGCAAATTTTCCTCGTGGTTTCGCTAATAATTTAAAGTTTTCTTATTTGACATGCTGCATTTATTTTTACATTGTGTATACAATAGTACCTAGCACAACTACCTAATGTCGTTACTTTCACTAATGAACGCAATTCTTATCGTGACAAAATTTGAATATGCATCGAATTAAACGGTGACTACTCACTTATTTGCAAATACATCACTCGTTCTTTGTCAACAAGTGTATTTGAATCGATAATTTTGCACTTATTAAAGGTAATAAGAGGACGCGGGAGAAAAGAATGGGTGTACATATGTGAATTATGATGGTATAGTAGTCTCTCGTCCTTTTTTTTTTTTTTTTTTCCATGCTATCGCTGTAAAATCGATTATCGCAACGTAAAATATATATTATAGAAGCAAGGTCAAGGTGAGGTGATAAAAGTTATCGCCGGCTGCAAGAAAAATTGCACTGCATGTGCAGTAAATAATCATAAATGATCAAAAACATCAGCACTACTTCGTGTATCCCAATATACTTACCTACTACTACACTATTTGGGTTGCTGAACATGAATGCTATGATGATTAAATTCCTCTACTGCGTCACAGCACAGCTACCCAATAAATGAACCGCACTAGAAGTACACGTCATTGTTTTCATACATTTTACATTTTTGCGCGATCCCGTGTTAGTATAACTTTTTTTTATGGTAATGTGGGGTTATCGCTACAACTACTAGTAAGTATTGCGTGCGTAATAATGCGAGTGCGTCTATTTAGTTGTCAATATTTGTTTTCGTTCAATTATTAACTATAATTCAAGTAACTGAACGTAATAGAAAAGTGATGAAAAACAAAAAAAAAAAAAAAAAAATTCTTCGACTACGATTTTGTATGTTACAACTGGTAGCAGTTTTCGATAAAAGCGGACTTGCACCGTGACAGCTCGTTCGAAAAGTCAAAAGAGCGCCGCGCGCTCGGAAATAAGTAATCGCTAATTGGATGGCCACTACTCGTAATACAATATACATGTCATGTTAATGTTCCTTATAGTATGGGTACCAGTACGCGTGTCACGTTTCCTCGATTAACCTGCCTGATACCTATATTCGTTCCCGGCACACGTACTAAATTCTCACGCCGTATATTCGATTGAGCGGAGGCAAAGTGCAAATAGGCGACAACGACGGTTAAGTTGACATGGCTTTGCCATTTAATTATAAGTACATTCACAGCTGTTCATGCTAATCGATAATAGTCTAGCGTTGCTTTTTTTATTCATATAAATAATTCCAGGGTTGAAACTGTCATGAACTTTTGACACGTGTATAGTCCAGCCGTTTGCATGTTGCCTAGTGTAGAAGCTGGTCCAAAATTGTTCAAACAATTAAAAAAAAAAAATTTTCACTTTTTAATTTTAATTTACAAAGTTAATACTTTCCGAGATAATAATTATCTAAAGTTTGAAAAATGCCAAAATGAACATTTTTTTTTTTTTTTTTTTTTTTTTTCATGACAAACAATACGAAAAACCAATAATTTTAATGTTGCTTAAGTTCTTGAATAATTTTTAAAAATTTAAAGTAGTCCAAAAGCGATTCAGGCTGTTATTTTATTGCAACCTCTTGCTTCTTAACCCTGTTACGGGCACTTCTGAGTACTGAAAAGTATACATATATACATAAAACATATGAGCCAGACCCGTGGATACAATAGGTGTGAAATGTTGACAATTTATTATCTCCCTCGCAGCTTCAAACTTCCACGGCAACCAAAATTTCGAAACGTGAATTTGTACATTGACGATTGTTGAGCTGAATTCGAAATCACATTGACCAATGCTGTATGAATACAAGTAAATGGGTACATGTGAACACCGGGCGGGCGTATTTTATAGCGATTTCACCATTTCATTTCGTTTATCTAATGAAAATGTCGAGGAAAATGTCACACACGTGCGCACGTGTCTCAAAAAAATGCTCGAAACAACCAAAGTCGTCAAGTTTGAGGTAACTTTAATAAGATGCGTCTTGAAAAATTTTGAAAACAACAGCATCGATGATACATTTCTAACAATCGAAACAGCTTATCGGGAGAAGGCTCGTTGACGTCTTTCTATATGTAAATGTACCGGTGTCACCAACGTTTTTCCTTTAATCCGTATATTGTCACTTTGTACAACACGAAGAACAAGTAATTCATCTTCCATTATCCGTATAGAAGAAACCATAGTATGGAGTGTTACTCGGCTGTCGTGGTGTGAATTAAATGTTAATCATTATTTGGAGTAAAAATCATACAACAACACCGTAGGCCGTAGCTCGAAGAATCGAATAAATAAACGCCGGCTCGATTCGTGTTTGCTCAATTTGTAAACGTCCCTTGAGGATGCAAAAATCGTCCGTTCCACGAACAGCTTGGCCGAACTTCTAAATCTCTCTTACGTTGAAGATAAAAGTTTTTCAAAATCAACGTGTGAATTTTCGAGATTTTTCAAGAAATATCACCTGTTGCATTCATGCATCGATAGGTTATATACATCGAAGAAAAAACGTGGATCGGTTGCTGATGAATGCCCCCTCTGTCTAACATTGCAATAAAATTCCGCAGCATTAAGCTTATGACGTAATCGGCACGCAGTACCTACTGCGACGACGCGCGACTTAGATACGTTATCCAATGCCAGGCAAGTTTAAGGTCAAGAGCAATGCAAATTTATTTTTTGCACGCTTCACGTGTCTGTTTTTTTAATTTTCCCTTCCCCTCTACGAATTATTGAAGTCTTATTCGTTTACGAATATGGTTCAAAAACGGTTTCAATAAAATAATTTAGCTGATGGATCAAACACATTTTATTTGATTAGTAACAGCATCCAGTTGTAGTAATAATGACTACTTTACACGAAAAGACTTGGATTCTCAGTGGAAGAGCAATAACCCAATCAAGTCACATTTTTCACGAATGTGTGAAACACGACCCGAGGCCATTGGCCTTCGCGGGGTTTGACGGGGAAAAAAATTACTCGGCTCGCTACGCCGGTCAAAATCATCTGAAAATGCGTAATTTGACGGCACCCATAGCTTCTACTATCGCTGTAATATCTGTCACGATATAAGTAACCAAACTGACAATTTTGCCTAAGTACGCCGTTCACTTGCTCGCGCACTACTCGGCCCCATCGTCGCGTTTTTCGTGTACCTATATATAGGTACATGTCGACCAAAATATGGTGACCATAAAAAACGCGACAGTAAAATGGCATCGCGCGATTTCGGTAGTGCAATTCCTGGAGAGCGCGTGTTTACGAATTGTTTCACCAGCGGGTGCCAAAACTCGACGACACATTCATGAGCGCCGAAGGCGTTAAAAAAAAGAAAAAAAAGCAAAAAAAAGCTCCTATGGCTTATCGGCGCTCCGTCGTACGAGCTCTTCAAAAGCCGGTGGACGTCAATCATCTGCATTCGTGTAGGTAAACGTGTGCACTGTTATCGTCTTGCACGAGTCAAAACCACGCCACGGGTGGAGAAAGAATAATTGCTTGCTCGCCAGCGAGGAGGGAATCGGAAGACGAGAGCCGCCAGAGAAATTCCGATTGCGGTGTAATCGCTGAACAATGGATGCGCCACGCGGGTGGCATTTTTTGTCTCCCTCTTTCCCAACACCCATCCCCCACGAACTCGGTAAGTATCGCTGTATCGCGCGTGTATTGTTTTTTTTTTTTTTTTTTTTTTTTTTCCTCCCACCGATAAGTAACTCACGCGAGAGTATTTTAACGCGTGCGTGGACACGACGCGAGCAGCTGATCGGTAGCTCCGAGAGTTTATTATTGGGCTTCGGAGTGACGGGCATCACGCGATTCTCCACAGAAATTCGTGACTATCTATACGTACCACACAAGGGTACTCGTGTACGATTGATCATGATGTCGAATAAAGTATTTGTCCGGTACGTCGCTATGGGTGAAAAAAAATCATTCTCATTATTTGATGAGACTCGGGCCGTTAGAACCACGATAACAGTGCCCCCAAGACCTTCCCTAAACTGAACAGACGTAACATTGACAAAGATATGGTGAAAAAAATGATAAAAATTCCAAACAGACTCGAATTGAAGAAATTTTATGCTTTTCTGAAGAAAAATTGTCACACGAGACCGACTCACCTGCTTATATATTACTTACGCTCACAGGGGAATCGAAAGCGACGAGCCAATAAACTTTCAACTCTGTTTTATCTCCTCGTAAAATTAAACTGCGGTAAGTAGCACGTACTTCTCGTGACAATGGAATTGAAAATTTTACGACTCGATGTGTGCAACGGATGAGAGAAACAAGTATAAGTACTACTTACATCCACGTAGAACAATAAATCGTATACCTATACTCGTTTGCTCTATATAATTGTACTCATCGCGGAAGCTCTACGTACTTTAGCTTTTACTTCATTTCATTTCATTTGTTTTTTTTTTTTTTTTTTTTTTTTCCTTTTTCTTCTTGTTATTATTACGAGTCAAGCGCGTGGCTAAGCGTCGGTATCGCGTCGCAGATTCAACGGGTGTACCTATAGGTATCTCGGGTTTCAAGGCGACCCGCAGGAAATTACGAAAATTCCGATGTGCGCGTACACCGCATGATTATTGTACATCTTTTTTTGTAACCGGGTATAGGCACCTATTAAAAAACTTTAAATGCTTCCCGCAGCTATATATATATAAAAAAAAAAAAAAGCATTTAGTGCGTTTTTACTGACGCAAGGCGGCATTTTATAAATTTCTTAATTAATTGGTTTATCTACGGGCTTTTAGCATTACTACCGCGCGATGCACATTGAGCATCGACCCAAGTATGAACGTGAGATTCCGAGCGGTACTTGCGGTGCGAGGTAAAAAAAAAAAAAAAAATTCAGACATGTGCGTTGCCCGAAAAGAGATGATCCACTGCCGAAACGATGACGCACCCAACTAGCTAATAATTATAGCCAAATAATTCTAAGCCACGAACCTTGGCAGGCTCTCAATCACATGATCGCTAATGACGCGAAATAAGTATATTCGCCTCAGAAGTAAGTACACCTGATGCGCACCTATAAGTATCTTGTGGGGCTAAAGTACCTTGGATTTTCAAGACCGTCGCCCACCTATAAGTTGCACGTTATATACACACACCCATATACGTACACATGCATGTACTTACTTAAGATAGAGTGCGGCATATAATGTTGTATTGTAAGGATAACCATCAGCCAAGTGAGTGAGCGAGTTATTGTTGAATCTCGATTGTAAAATTGGTTTACCCTTTGGCCAATCCAATTGAGATTACCGAATTAGGCGGTGTAGTAGTAGTATATACACATATTATATACCTATGTTATTTGCCGCCTTTGCACTACTGTGTTTCAATTCCGTGCAATTGTCGCGGCCTCGATCTCGCGCAGTGCGCGCACTCTTCACAACCAAGCACCATACAAGTATATTATGTATATAATATTATTATTACTCATGTATAACGAATCATAGTAGCGACCACGGCAATTACTTTTTCTTTGTCCCGCCCAACTTTCACGTGCCGAGCACTACCATACAATACTCATAAATATAGTCACGAGTGTTCGGACTTACTTTTTTCCGCCTCTTTTGCTTGCGATGGTCAAATATAATATTTATCTTAAGATGCGGCAGGTTTGGACGACAAATTTTAAAAATATCAGAGGGAGAAAAATTTTATACATATAAATCGGTGTTGAAGCTGATACGAGAGCTGTACGCGTATACTTATACATATAGGGACTGTCGTTTGCTCAATTTGTAAAACAATTCGCGACATTCCAAGTTGTTGGTACGTACATACGTAAACTTTTTTTTTTTTTTTTTTTTTTTTTTTCGCGGAACTGAATTACTTTGAATTACTTGCAAGTTGCTTTGAAGAAAAAAAAAAAAAAATGACAAGATGATGGGAATCCATAATTCATGCCTCATTCGAAGGAAATAAATACGCGATCTATCTATTACAGCCAGTGGCTATATATAATAACCTACCTACCTGTACTGCACTACTCACATTCGCCGCAAATCCGGAAGCATAAATACGACATTATTAATAAGTACGAGCATAGCCCAAGACTTGAAATTGACAACACGCAAATCAGCCGTGTACCTACTTACGTCGCTCTTCGCGAGCCAACCAACCGCTGGACTGCTCGCTCGATGCGCTTAATTTGCGTTACATTCACCTATACCTACTTATGTACCTGCACGCGAAATTAAACTCGTATGTGATGTTGGACGAGCCGCACCGACAGAATCTCAATTTTTTACTTTTATTTTTGAAAAAAAAAAAAAAAAAAAAAAAATTGCTATAATATTCAGCATGGTTATACATAGTCATTACTCATAATATATATATTATATATGATGAATGGAACAGCAGAAGATGCAAGGGACATGAACAACTCTCTTTTCTAACATATAATACCTACCTACCTACCCGTTGGCACGTGAATACCTAATTGACAAGTATGTGGGTTATTGCTTACATGTTTTAGTCTGCTGTCCACGCGAGGCTTTCGAGTCCAACTACTTGACCAAAATCACGTATTCACACGTATTGCCCAGGTTGTTCCGTCGGAGGCAGCATCACCGTATATAGCACAGGAGCGTTAGCCAAAGTCAAAGTTTGAATAATCGCCATCAGTCACGGCCAATATGCCCGCCAGGTTCGACAGCATGAACAGCCCGCCCGTGCGCGAGCCGATCGTCGCCAATGGCCCGCTGTACAGCCTCGACGACGACATCGTCATCTCGGGAATGTCTGGTGCGTATTGCGTTTTATCACTTGTCCACGCGAAATTTCAAACAATCGCCTGGGAGAAATCGACGAATGTCAACAACTATTAATGACGCAGGTCGGCTGCCCGAGTCGGCGAACATCGAGGAGTTCAAGCAGCAGCTGTTCGAGGGCGTCGACCTCGTGACGGACGACGACCGGCGCTGGCCCCCGGGCCTCTACGGGCTACCCACGCGCTCCGGCAAGCTCAAGGACCTCGCCTCGTTCGACGCCACCTTCTTCGGTGTCCACGCTAAACAAGCCACGGTCATGGACCCCCAGCTCAGGATGCTCCTCGAGCTCACCCACGAGGCCATACTCGACGCGGGCATCAATCCCGCCGAGATCAGGGGCACCAAGACCGGGGTGTACATTGGGGTCTCCGACTCCGAGTCCGACGAGTTCTGGACCGAGGACCCCGACAAAATCAACGGTATATATAACGTCCCCTTTTTTGTTTTTCCCATTTCACTTGTACACATTAATATATATATATAGATTAATTATGGCTGCAAATACATTATTGACAATGTTTCCCGTGCAGGTTACGGCTTGACGGGCTGCTGCCGAGCCATGTTCCCGAACCGGCTCTCGTACACCTTCGACTTTAGTGGTCCGAGCTTCGCCCTCGACACGGCCTGCTCGTCGTCCATGTACGCACTGCACCACGCGATCATCGCCATGCGCACCGGCCAATGCGACGCGGCCATAGTCGGCGGGGTCAACCTTCTCCTCAAGCCCACGAGTTCTCTCCAGTTCCACAGGCTGAGCATGTTGTCGCAGGACGGCGCCTGCAAGGCCTTCGACGCCTCCGGCAACGGTTACGTCCGCTCCGAGGCGGCTGTCGTTCTTTACCTGCAAAAGTCGCGCGACGCCCGCCGCGTCTACGCCACCGTTGTCAACTCGCGCGTCAACACGGACGGCTTCAAGGAGCAGGGCATCACGTTCCCCAACGGCGCCATGCAAAACAGACTGATGCGCGAGGTGTACGCCGAGGTCAACGTCAATCCGGCCGACGTGGCCTACGTCGAGGCTCACGGCACGGGCACAAAGGTCGGGGATCCCCAGGAAGTCAACTCGATCGCCGAGCTCTTTTGCAAAGACAGAAAACCCACGACGCCCCTGCTGCTGGGCTCGGTCAAATCCAACATGGGTCACTCGGAGCCGGCCAGTGGTCTCTGCTCCATCGCCAAGGTCCTCCTGGCCATGGAACAGGGGGTCATTCCACCCAATTTGCACTACACCAGCCCGAACATGGAGATACCCGCGCTGTCCGACGGTAGTATCAAAGTTATATCCGAGCCAACGTCCTGGAACGGTGGCCTCGCCGCCGTCAACTCGTTCGGCTTTGGCGGGGCCAACGCCCACCTGTTGCTGCGCAGCAATCCCAAGCCCAAGGTCTCGCCGGTCCTCGAAGGTAGCGTTCCCAAGATGCTCGTGGTGTCCGGGAGGACCGAGGAGGCGGTCGGATTTTTGCTCGACGAGGCGCGAAAGAACGAAAAGGACGACGAATTTGTGTCGCTGATGCACAGCATCCACTCGCGAAGCATACCCGGCCATTCGTATCGCGGTTATCAGATCCTCGGAGAAGCTCCGGAGCGCGATATCGAGCTGGTGCACGGCGCCGAGAATAGACCGGTGTGGTACGTTTTCTCGGGCATGGGCACACAATGGGCTGGCATGGGTAAGGAGCTCCTGCCGATCCCGAGTTTTGCCGACAGTTTGCGCCGATGCGCCGAGCCGCTCAAACCCCTCGGTATCGATCTCATGAGTCTCATACTCAACGCCAACGAAAAAACCTACGAGGACGTGCTCAACAGTTTCGTCGCCATCGCGGCCGTACAGGTTGCTCTCGTTGATTTTCTCACTTTGCTCGGCATTCAGCCGGACGGCATCATTGGACACTCGGTCGGAGAAGTCGGCTGTGCCTACGCGGACGGAACTTTCACGGTCGAACAGACTGTTTTGGCTGCCTACTGGAGAGGAAAATCCATCAAGGACTCTAGCTTGCCTACCAATATGGGTAAATTTTTTTTTTTTTTTTTTTTCCAAGCCTTTTGTTGTATCTTTTATAATTTTTGTAAATGACAAATTTCAGGTATGGCCGCGGTCGGATTGAGCTGGGCCGAAGCAAAGAGACGCTGCCCATCCGATGTCTTTCCGGCTTGCCACAACTCAGCCGACTCGGTCTCCATCTCCGGCCCTCTGCCGTCCCTCGAAAAATTCATTGCCGAACTCAAGGCCGAAGGTATCTTTGCAAAAGCTGTGAGTAGCTCTGGTGTCGCCTTCCACAGCAAATACATCGCCGATGCTGGACCCAAACTCCGCGCCAGTCTCGAGAAAATCATTCCATCTCCCAAGCAGAGAACTCCCAGGTGGATCTCCACGTCTATTCCAGAGAACGCGTGGAATACACCTCTTGCACAACTCAGTTCGCCAGCCTACCACGTGAACAATCTCTTGTCACCCGTACTGTTCCAAGAAGCCTTGACCCGCGTACCCGAGAATGCAATCGTCATCGAAATCGCGCCTCACTGCCTGCTCCAGGCAATCCTGAAGAGATCGCTGCCCTCCACTGTCACCAACGTAGGACTACACAAGAGGGAACACTCGAACAACATGTTATTCTTGTTGACAAATCTTGGTAAAATGTTCAACGCTGGGGCACAGCCGCAACTGGCCAAGTTGTACCCGCCGATCAGTTATCCGGTAGGTCGCGGCACTCCCATGATCGGTTCTCTCGTCAAGTGGGACCATTCGATTCAATGGGACGTCGCTGACTTCTCCGGCAAGTCCAACCGTTCGGGCGAGACCGTCATCGAAATCGATCTATCGAAGGAGCGCGACGCCTACTTGGCTGGACACTGCATCGACGGCAGAGTTCTATTTCCCGCCACTGGTTATCTCACTCTCGTCTGGAAGACCTTTGCCAAATTATGGAACGTCGATCCAGAAAAATTGCCGGTCGTATTGGAAGACGTCAGCTTCCACCGAGCTACGATCATGCCCAAGGAGGGCCCGGTCAAATTTTTGATCAATATCTTTGACGGTAGTGGCGAGTTCGAGCTTTCCGAGGCCAACTCTGTAGCTGTGACCGGTAAGATTCGCGCTCCCGAAAACGTGGAAAAGGAATTGCTGTGTCTGCAGCCCCCGTCTGTTTCCAACGAGCCAGAATTGTTCGAATTAAAGAAGGCCGACGTGTATAAGGACCTGCGTTTGCGTGGCTACGATTACACTGGAGTATTCCAGGGTGTCGTTGGGGCCGACAACCGTGCTGCAGTCGGTAAACTCGCCTGGGCTGGAAACTGGATCTCTTTCATCGACACCATGCTGCAGTTCAGCATACTTGGCAAGAATACGCGCGATTTGTATCTGCCCACTAGGCTTCAAAAAATTGTCATCGATCCCTTGGCTCACGCACAGCTCCTCGAGGGTCTTGGGGAGAACAAAGAAGCTCTGCCGGTATACTCTTATCCCCAAATTGGAGTCATCAAAGCCGGTGGTGTTGAGCTGCGGAATATGAAGGCCTCTCTAGCTCCACGGAGACAACAAAATCGTGCACCACCCAAGTACGAGCGATACGCTTTTGTGCCGTACGAAAATTCACAGGTATTAGTTGAAGATCCAGAGAAAGCTAAGGTCCATGCCCTCAGTGTATTGTTGCAAACTGCCCGAGAAAACTCTGTCGGTGTCAAGTTAAAAGTTGTCGAAGTTGCCGGAGAGAGGAGTGCCGAAGCTGTCTTGGCGCCAATTGTCCTGGATATCTTGTACGGCGAGCCTCAACTTAGTGTAAGTTGAATATTTTTTTTTCCTTTCTTTTTTCTACGCAAGTACCATTCAAGTAAATTATAAGTAATAAAATTCTTATTACAGGTAGACTATCAGCTGGCTACTGGTTCTCCCGACACATACGCAACAGTTGTCAAGCAGTGCGATATCAAAACTTTAGCAAAGGATCCGCAGACTTCGTCGGTTGGCAAAGATTTGAACATTGTAATAGCAGCTGACGTAATCAGCAATAACAAGACTGCCATCCTAAAGAACCTTGGCGACTCTCTTAAAATAGGTGGTTTCGTCCTTCTTGAGGAAACTGGCTCCGTCACTATGAACATTGTCAAGAAATCTGGCTTAGTTTACGTTGGAAAACAGTTTGTGCCTGGTAAAAGCTATGTGCTGTTGAAGAAAAGCGAAGCAGGACCTGCCGAGCAAATAATCATTCAAATCTCCGAGAAAAACTTTTCTTGGCTCGAGGGTGTTAAGGCGGCTCTCAAACAGTCTGTAACCGAACAGCAGAAAATTTTGCTTGTCAGTCAAGGAGAAGAGACGCTTGGTAAGAAAAAGTTGACTCCTTTCCTCATTCGCTCATTTATTTATTTGTTCGTTGGATGATGTATGGACTTTAAGTTTATTCACTAAAATCACAACAAGGTAGAGATCGAGACTTGAACCTATAGTAATACAACTGTGAATTGCAAATCCGTATTTTTCATTTGATACAAATATACACACGGACAGTTTGAAAAAGAGTTCGAAAGACTTTTAATTACACTTGTATTGAAATTTTACTTTATCGCAGTTGTAATCACTAAATATGTCAATCGAATTACTTGCAGATAACTACTTGAGACAATATATTGATTACTCTTGAAAATTTTGGTTGATTATCTAATCAGAATCGAAAATAATCAAGTTTTCAAGTATCTGTACATTTAAATAAGCTCAATGAGTTGCGACATTGATTACAATAATAAATTTCATGCTCAGGTCTTGTTGGTCTGATGACTTGCATTCGTCAAGAGGATGGCGGCAACAACGTGCGCTACGTTTTTATTCAAGATAAGAATGCACCAAAGTTTTCACTTTCTGATCCCTATTACTCCAAGCAACTCGACAAACAACTAATGGCTAATGTGCTAAAGAACCAGCAATGGGGCTGCTATCGTCATCTGCGGCTCGATCAACAAAGTGATGTATCTTCTCTGCACGTCGAGCACGCGTACATCAATGCTCTCACCAGAGGTGATCTCAGTAGTTTACGCTGGATCGAAGGCCCCCTCAGCTATTACCAACCCGAAAAATTCCCCAACAAAGAGTTTTGCAGCGTTTACTATGCTCCACTCAACTTCCGGTACGATTTTGTTATTATTATATTCCACGTGAATAAAATTCATCTACAATAAATTTTGGCACTGTTACAGTGACATCATGTTGGCCACCGGAAAATTGAACGCAGACGCTCTGCCAGGCGATTTGGCTAATCAAGACTGTATCTTAGGTCTGGAGTTTGCTGGCCGCGATTCGAGCGGTCGCCGCGTCATGGGCATGGTCGCTGCCCAAGGTTTAGCCACGACAGTTCTAGCCGATCCAGGTTTCATGTGGCAGGTGCCGGACAAGTGGTCGCTCGAGGAGGCCGCTACCATCCCGGTCGTCTACGCCACCAGCTACTACGCCCTGTGCGTGCGGGGTGCCATGAAGCGAGGTGATAGCATCCTTATTCACGCCGGTAGCGGTGGCGTTGGACAGGCTAGTATCGCCATAGCCCTCCACATGGGCTGCACCGTATTCACCACCGTGAGCTCCCAGGAGAAAAGAGACTTCCTCAAAAAGACATTCCCCCAACTGAACGACCGCAATATCGGCAACTCTCGAGACACGAGCTTCGAACAACTCGTACTCATCGAAACCAATGGGCGCGGTGTTGACCTCGTACTCAACTCCCTGGCTGGCGAGCAGCTTCAGGCGAGTGTGAGGTGTCTGGCCAATGGCGGCCGCTTCCTCGAGATCGGCAAATTCGACCTATCTAAGAACACCGGCCTCGGAATGTCAGTCTTTCTGAAGAACACAACCTTCCACGGCATTCTGCTGGACGCGCTCTTTGACACCGACTGTCCCGAAAAGAAGGAGCTCGTTAGACTTGTCAGCGAAGGCATCGAGAGCGGAGCCGTCAGACCGCTGCCCGCCACCGTGTTCAGCGAGCAGCAGATCGAGCAGGGCTTCCGATTCATGGCTACCGGCAAGCATATCGGCAAGGTCCTTCTGAAGATTCGAGACGAGGAGCCCGAAAAAGTCACTCATCCGACTCCCAAGGTCGTCGCCTCGATCCCACGCACCTACATGAACCCCGAAAAGTCGTACGTCCTTGTCGGTGGTCTTGGAGGTTTTGGCCTCGAGCTCGCCAATTGGATGATCACCCGCGGAGCCAAGCACATCGTTCTAACGTCGCGTTCGGGAATACGCACGGGTTACCAGTCGCTCTGCACTCGCAGGTGGCGCGAGGCCGGGGTCAACGTTGTCATCTCCACCGAGGATGTTACAAGTCTCGCTGGTGCCGAGCGACTCATCTCCCAGGCCAGCAGGTGCGCGCCCGTTGGCGGCATCTTCAACTTGGCTGCTGTGCTGAAGGATAACTTTTTAGAGAACCTCGAGGAAAAGGATTTCAAAGCAGTGGCTCTGCCCAAAGTAGACGGAACGAAGAACTTGGACATGGCATCGAGAAAACTATGCCCATCGCTAGACTACTTTGTGTGTTTCTCCTCGGTCTCGTGTGGCAGAGGCAATATCGGCCAAACGAACTACGGTCTGTCCAACTCAGCCATGGAGAGGATCTGCGAGCAGCGGCAAGCTCTCGGCTTGCCCGGACTGGCAATCCAGTGGGGAGCCATCGGTGACGTCGGTCTTATCTTGGAGACGATGGGCGACAACGACACGGAAATCGGTGGTACTCTGCCCCAGCGCATGCCAAGCTGCCTGGCCACCATGGACGTGTTCCTGCAGCAGCCGCATCCTGTTCTCTCGTCCCTGGTACTCGCTGAGAAGCACAAGTCCATGGATGCAGGGAACCAAGTTGGGCTACTTGAAGCCGTGGCAAACACCCTTGGCATCAAGGACGTCAAGACGGTCAATCCGAACAATAGCCTCGCCGATCTGGGCATGGATTCGCTCATGGGAACAGAAATCAAACAGACGCTCGAGAGAAACTATGACATTGTACTCAGCCCGCAGGAGATTCGGGGGCTGACTTTTGCCAAACTTAAAGAGTTCGCCTCTTCAACCAGCGAGGAGCCGGTGGTCGATGGCTCGCAGTCTCCTGCGCCCGTGGCCGAGGAACCTGGCAGCCACGACGGCTTCCTGTTCCAGATCTCGGGAGCGGAGATTGTGCCAAAACAGTCGCTCATTCAGCTCGAGACACGTAAAGCCGTAGGTACACCGATATTTGTCGTATCAGCCATCGAGGGTGTCATTGCATCCCTAAAATCGCTAGCCAGTGAGCTCGAGCGGCCAGTCTGGGGTATGCAGTGCACGAAGGACGCTCCACTCGAAAGTATCCCGGAATTTGCCAAGTTCAACGTTAAGATGATGAAGGAGGTGCAAAAGCAAGGACCATACACGCTCGTCGGCTACTCGTTTGGAGCCCTGGTAGCCTTCGAAATGGCTCTGCAGCTCGAGACTCTCGGCGAGACCGTCAATCTTACCTTGATTGACGGTTCACCTGAATTCATCACGCTGCACACTAGGACTATTGGCAAACAAGCTGAACAGATCACCGAAAGTCTTGAAGATGACGGTTTGAAAAAGGCCCTTGCCTTCTTTATCAGGCAGCTCAATTCGACAGTCGGTTTCTTGAAGGTGCGCAATGTCACAAGTTTATCTATTATGAAAAATACATCATTTTTTTTTTTTTTTTAAGATCTCTTGTAAATTGAACGATTTATTGATATTTTCAGGCGTACTATGAACTTCGGGACGTGAAATCTGACGAAGAAATGTTTAACAAAATGTTAGATCTCATAGGCACTACGCCATTCGACGCCGAAGACATAAAGGAGGCTGGAATTTTATTCTTCAAAAAATTAAAAGCTGCAAATGCGTACAAACCAGCTGGTAAATACCAAGGCCAGATTGCGCTATTCAAAGCACAGGACAACTTTATTTCACTCAACTCTGACTATGGACTGTCCAAGGTAATGCAAAGACTTGCTTACTGTAAAAAAAAAAATTGTTATACAAAACAATGTATGCGGGAAAAATAACAGTCGCTAATTTTATTTTCAGATTTGCAAACAGAACGTTAGGATAGAAGAACTTCTGGGAAACCACAGAAGTATACTGTCTGGTCAAAGTCTTCAGAAAATAGCAGAACTACTGAGGTCATAAAAGCCTAGCAGATTTCAACTTGTATACATTCACTAACACAGCAGAGATTTCTAAAATCTTACATTTAAGAAATAAGGCACTCCTGTTGAGCGGTCGTGCCTAAAAATGGCTGTTTGTAATGGAAAACTTACTTTTTCTGTATGAACGACTCTTTTCAAAGAAATCTCTTGTATCCTGTTTCACATTTGTCATTTGGTAAAAAAATCACGCTCTCTCACTATTGTGTAGTGTATATTGACGATTATGGTTGAAAAAACAGGAGAATATCCAGTCGAGAGTAGTTTTTGCTTTTCTATAATTTTCTATTCAAAAGACTATTTTTAAAAAATTAAGAAAAATAATACAAGTTTTTGATATAGAAAAACAAGAGAAAGGAATCTTAAAATTAGGCATTGTAAAGCTTAGTTTTTTTTTTAATTTGAAGTTATTTATAAGGTAGTGTTAAAAAAGAGGAGATTTTTCTGAATATTTCTCATTTTGTCTCCTTTTGCTCCGAGCCTTTAAGAATTTAAGTAGAGATTAATTTTGTTTTACGATTTATCTAAGCCTGTTGGTGTACAGAATGTCATTGTCAAATCGTATGAGGCTAAAAGTGTATTTATTACCAGTAAATATTTATTAAATTTCCATGCATGTACTGTAAGTTGCGTTATATCAGTACAAACTATTTTCAAACAGTTAATGTCTTGCAGGAGCTTAAATATGACTGTGAAGAGAATCAAAAACCGAAAGATATAGATGTAGGAATTTTTTACATCCAAAAGATTTATTAGAATTACGAGAAATCATATCTTGGATGTTGTGCTTATTCAAGATGCATTTCAATACGATTTTTTTCAAGTAAATGTTTCCTCCAATTCTGTTAAAATGAATAGTCTAGCAACACATTGTAGCACATTGCAGATTATTTGGTTGTGAAAAAAATAAACTTTAAAGCAAACTTGTATATGTTAAATGAATTTTACACGCTTGTATATTTATTTTAAGGTGTATACTCAATGTGTACATTGTTTACTGTAGATACATAAATAAATGGAGTAGAAACAAATTTTGCATTCTGTTTACAAATTGCCTTTTTATTTTTTGCTTAAGTACATAATATTACAGAACGATTATTTCATCCTCTTTCACAAAAAAAAGAAAAAAAATTTATAAGTTGACAGCTGAGACGTATGGTGGTTTTTTAAATACTGTACAAAACTGTCAATAACCGTCAAAGACCGTGATTCATTTTTTCATTCAACGAATCTATTTGGGAGTAGTTACGATTAATTTTTTTAAGCTCGTATCTCCTTAAATATGCTTAAAATTTTTAAATCATGGATTGATTTAAGGGATTTTAATCTACTCTGGAATTAGAAAATATACATTGCAATATTATAAATTATTGCGTTTTAAGTAAATGCAAAAAAATATTTGTGCATTGTAAGTCTTACAAATAATACTTATGTTTAAATGCTAACATTCACAATAATACTTATGTTTAAATGCTAACATTCACAATAATACTTTATCATGTTTATAAATGATAATAACGATGTCATGTTAATCGAAATCCTCGGTAACAACGTTCGTAATTCACTCAACGAATAGTTCATATATCACTGCAATATTCAAAATTTAAGGTCCATTCCGACATTAAATTAGTAACCTTAAACATATTATGCTTACGTGCGTTTCAACAAATTCAAGTTGGGATCAGAGACAGCAAACTGACTATCACATGTAAACGATACAGTAAGTGCGTAACGCGTTCCTGAGGTGACTTTTTCAACTGCATGTAAATTTTCACTACCTGACGTGAACATTGAAACTCGACCCTTTCGAGGCTCTATAGTAGTGTTAACATTGTTACTGTCTATAAAAATAAATCTGCCACCTTCAAAATCTCTACCATAGTCGCTTAAATAGAGCAAAGATGTGTAGTGAAAGGATTCATATGTCTCCTGCAAAAAATAAGAGGTTCCATTGAAAATAAATACAATAAATATTGAACATTTAAATTGATGAATAACTCACTTTATCAACATGTGGATGCCAATATTCATCGTGTATTGACTTGGCAGGAAGATTAGTTATTTGTGAAAAAAATGTTGGCTTTGTCAGATGAATTTTGCTGACATCAATACCAAAATGATTAGCTATAGCATGTTGTATTTTTGTTTTTACAACTCTAAAAAAATAAATTTTTGTTAGAAACTTTATAACATGTAAATTTATTGATGAAATACACGTTCAAATGCTTACTTGTAAATGACAAAATCAGTCATATCAAAAATTTTCTGAGCCTCATCGAGAGCATAGACATTTATAAATTTACTGCCCTTACTCAAGGCCCCGCTCTGTAAGTCTAAGATGCTAGCACCCCCATCAGATCCAGCAAGTTTAAATGTATTTTCAGCCAATTTCAAGAGAACGTCCACTTCAGAGCCTGAGACTAATTTGTCAGAGACTACTCTGCCACACTTTTTAGGAACACATCCAGAAAATTTTTCCATCTCATTTCTGTAATCGTTGGAGCATTCGACATTGACACTACGATTGATTAGAACTTGTTTCTGCTTAGCTAAAAATATTTCCTTGCCGTTTTTTCCTTGATACCATACAATAAACATTATTGCCAAGATCAATACGCAGCGAGTCCACACTTTTTGGTAGGAAAAAGTGACGTGGGGCCCATATTTTCTGTTTGATTGAAAGACATTAAAAACAATAAGACAATGAACAAAATAAGATCAGTCTGTATGTAAACTTCATGATAATATTAAAAAATAATTATTATAATATCAAATTAATCAAGGTTAAAACTTAGTCATTAACCTCGATCATTAAGTATCCAAAAGTTTACTTTCAAGTTTGCAATTAAATAAATCAGCAAAAATAAAAAAATAGCAGAGGGTATCTTACGGTTTAATTTCATTTTCGACGGCATCACTTTCAGTTTTATTATCATTGGTGGCCTGCTTCTTTTCCGTTAGTGCATCGTTTTTTCTTTTCCTCACTGTTTCCTGAACCATTGTTAAATGTTGCTAGGTACTTTAAACTTTTGCTAAATTCAAATCCTGCATCCCTTTGGCCTTCCTTAAAGTCCAATTACCCAAATGACAAGTCCCTTTAAATATACCTAATTGTAGCACATGTTATATTATTGTTGTTAATCTGATTCGCAGTTCGCGTTCCTGCACTTACAGGAGCCGTACCATATACCTAACTCTTTCCGCTTCGAAGAAAAGTTATATGGTACGAAAGTACAGACCAATAAGAACTGAGGCCCGAAGTGGTCAAAAATCTAAACCAGCCGCTTCCTATTCGAAAGTATATCTCTATGCACTGGAATTGAAAATCTTGTGATTCGTGAAGATCCGAAATACCTTATTTTGTTATATTTCATTCTGGTGCAGAGTTATGTGGTAATTACAGTAGTGCCATATAGTACGATTTTATAAGCCAGCCGTATTTTAAACCAACGGATAGAAAATAAAAATTTGTACTGCTGGTGCCATTTGTGGCAAGATTAGAATTTATCTTCTACTTGAAATACGACCTTTAACAAAATGGATCCAGGGTCGATTTTATAGTAGAAGATAAATTTTCATCTTGCCGCAAATGGCACCTAGTGATACAAACTTTTATATTCTATCCGTGAGTTTATGTTGCGGCTGGTTTATAAAATAAAATTTTTCAATTCTGGTGGGAGTGGCGGCTTCAAATTGTACGTACATATTTATACGCGCGACAGTGGTTGGTTTAGTATATATATATATATATATATATATATATATATATATATATATATATATATATACCTATAACGGCACGTAGTTTTTTGCAGAAATCTTAGAACCTTCTTACTTAATTCCTATTGGAAAGTATCTTCAAGAAGGTATTTAGATATCGCATCACCTAAGTCCACAGCTATATCTAATGCAACAATATTATACTTACTACGTTTATTTTCAATGACTGATGACGGTTCGATAGTTCGGTTCAATCTAAACGAACTTAATTGACACTGAGTCAAAAGTATATAATTATGTTCAGGAATTAATTCGATTTTTTAAAAATAATTTTTATAATTAAATGAATGCCCGATTATACACCTACATTACATCACTTATACGTATTATTGAATTAAGTAAACTAAAACTGTCGGTAGGTACATACTCGATGAGTCACTGACTTGATGGTCTTTTACGTTTTTTTGGTAACAACATATTACATAAAAGTGACCACATAAATATTCTTGAAATGAAATTTAGTTTTTTTATAATCTTACATCGAAAAATAGCATAACATTAATGTGGTGTTTTTTTATTATTTATATTTAAATTGTATTATTACTTATGCCGTAATCTCTAAAAATGCTTTTTTTTCATAATTTTTGACCTATGTTTTTGGCAAACTCGTTTTTTTATAAAATCTATAAACATTAAACTAAATTAACCTGGTATGTGTTTTATCCATATATATTAACTGAACTGCCAAGAATATATTCAAATTATTAAGTAATAAACGTCAAATTGAAAGAAGCAAAATCAATAAATATATAATTAACGATCTGTTGAATTACGTACTATGACTTCCAATTATTAATTATATGTTGATAGAGATATATATGCCTATATTCCTGGAAATAATGGAATTAGCAAACAGCGTTGAACTATTTATTACTATAAAAACACTAATTTTTTAATATAATTTAAATTTTTTAATAATAATTTAAAAAAAAAAACAACTATTTTTCATGTGAGTAACTCTACAAAAAATATTTCGAATTTATCCTCTGGTTTCTTAATAAAAATTTTTTTCGAGGCGTATCCTCGTATCCTCGATATGGGGCCTATGTATTTTACTCGCAATAATGTCATGTTCTACGAGGAAAAAATCATTTACACGAGTTTCAGTCGAGGTGACACCGTTTTCCCTAATTTACTTACAAAAATAATACACTCTAATATGAAACACACGTGAGTATATAAAATGATTGCATTGAAAATTGTGAGCAAAATGAATCATATCTTGAGGGTGTGCTGTGAAAAAAATTTTATCAAAAAAAAAAAAAAAAAAAAAAAAAAACGGAGGAAGAATTTAGAATATTATTTTAAATGTTTACTAATATACCTATAGCGTACTTCATAAATTAACTCGATGACTCGATGCATATTTCATGATTTTTTGTCAAAATTAAAGTGCACTGCAATGAAGTATCGCGGCTTATGATCTACATTTCTCTCGCGTTGTATGTATACATATTTGAAGAGAATGGGATGGAGTAAGTAATCACTGTATTTTCTATACTGCGCTTGATGAAAGATACAAATAATCAGAACGCGAAAGAGATAAAGAAACAAACTACCGAATGATTAAGTAAACAAATACGTATATTTATATACACACGCGTAGATTTTCAACGCTTGCGTGAGCTATAGCTACTTATAAGTGCGTGACCATTTTGCGAAATCTAGAAGAAAGAGGTACATATTTTTCGAGTTATTTTATTGAGACGGGTCGATCGTATACAGTATTATTATTAATCATTCCTGTCGCACATTACAATTTTTAAATACATTTTATTTTCTGCTGCAAAGTTTGGTCAATGCGAATAATAAGTATTACTGTCAAATTTGGTTAAGTACCTACATCACGCATCACACACATCTCTCCAATGGTGTGAAAAATAAAACAAAGTATATATATATATATATATATATGTACCTATATGTAAAAAGTTTGTCGCACAAGTTGCCATGGTGACGCTCGAAATCACATGGACGTGGCACACACCTAAACGATACACCTGTTAACTGTACACATGTGTGTACAGGTGCATACATAATGTATGTGTACGTGTGATACTACCTATATAGTTGGCATGTTGGATTGTTGGCAAGTGTAATAGAGTGTATATAGTGTAAGTAGTCCGTCGAGACAAAATTCGGGGGCGTGTAACTTTTGTAAGTCGCAAAGTGTCCGAGTCGCTGTCAGTTCGCGTGTGGTCGCCGGGGAAGGGTGCACTGTAAGAAAGAAAGAAAATTATTAAACGATAAGTATACTTAGGTACGTGTATGCGATATTACACAGTGCTGCAAGTCCATCAAGTTTTGTGCGGCGTGTGTAGCCAATGGTAGTAGCCCAGTGACCTAATAATATTCGAGAACCTTTTTGTTCAAGAATCATGGATGACGCTGAACAACGTGTAAAGGAGTAAATCATTTGACAACTATAGTACAATTAATGATCAAACTTCTATGTGAGTATACATAATACTTGAAGCGAATTTTAACGAAATATTTGCAATGGTTAACTTGTTTACATTCTGGATGCATGGTCAGTTGGTCACTCGTTGAAACTCGGTGCTCCTCGTCTATGTATTATTGTTTATACATACCCCCACCCGTACTTTGGGAGCAAATTTTTTTAAACATTACGTGAGTGCTACCACCACACCAGTTGTTATTACATTTTTTTTTTTATTTTAAGTAACTGCCAATACAATAAGGGCATGACGCTCATCAAACATACAGCTTTAACGCAACTGAGTATAGCGAGTATAGTACCCCCTTACATCAGTTGTTTGTTTTTTAGTTCGACGTGGATGTCCCTGTGGAGAACACTTATAACGAGTGATTGAAAACAAGTTTCATTACCGATAGCCGATGTACGTGTTTTTAAAAATTAATTTTTATTAACATAGAAATTCTGTTTCTATTATTTATTGTTACTTATCAAGACGTGACATCTTCTACCTTTACTCAAAAAAGAAATTGCGTGTGTCGCACCGATATCAATCGAGCTTCTAGAATAATTCGAATTGAATTTTTTCTTGAAACGAGCTTAAATTTTCCTCCTTTTTCGGAGCACGTTCGCTTAAAATTTAATTCAAAAAACGTATTTTGTTGAATGGAGAAAAAATTTCATTGGATTAATGTTTTCTTGACTGTAAATAATATTACCAATGAATTGTACAAGAATTGAAGCGAAATGTGAACATGCGGACAAATTCATAGGTAGGAAACACGGTTACTTGAAAAAAAAAAAAAAAAAAAAAAAAAAAAAAAACATTCGAGCTTGGTTGGAGCGCTGTAAAGTGAGACGATGTTATTTACGTTGGAGCCAAAATGAAAAATAGGAAGCAAAGCTGTGTAAATAAGTGTTGAAAATTCCGCAACCGGCAGTAGGAAATAATCCATAAAAAGAAACAGCAGCAGCTCGCTGCGGGCATACACATGGGCAAGATTACGCGCGGGCATGCAAAGCCGGAGTGAAAGCTGGGGTTGGTAAGACGGGGGCGCGGGAGGGGGGGGGGGTTGGGGCGGCTGCACGGGAAAGGGTGTTCTTATATACTTTATGGCTCGATAACCATAAGTAAGTAGTTGGGTGGCCGAGTTTCGAGACGCGCCACGCACACGCGTCTAATAAGAATACCTCCGCGGCTCTCCGAGTTTCTTCTTGTTCTGCAAGTACCTACAATTATACTTGTGATTGGCGGGTGAGTATCGGCTCGACATGCACTGATACGCTGATTCTTCGACTACAGTACAAATGTATTTTATTTTTCTGTCGCACGTGTGTTATCAAGTGTGCGGGTGCCGTTTTACTTTCGTGACTTGTCACGTTTAAATAAAATGATCATGTATGTCCACCCATGAAAGGGTCAATGTAAAAAATGTACAGTCGACACTTTATTAACAATACCAATCAGCGCATACTCTGCGCAGTTATTTTCTACAAAAAAAAATTACTTTTATGTGAAAACATGCCAATATGGCCTTAAGATAGTCAATTTCGCATTGTAGAAAAAAAAATTTCTTTCAAACCTCGCAAAAAGCGATTTTCGAGACATTTCGCGTTTGAGTTTATCTTGCGGTGAAAAAAAAAAGAAGTAAAACAAAAGTAAGGAGCTATGTATGAGGGTCACGAAAGTACAGTTGCGCTGCTGCAGCGGGAAGGGCGGAGGGGTAGTAACTATGTGGTACATCGAACATACCCAATTAAGTATACAAGACACACGCTGCTTTCGGGCGCGGGTGCGGGTGACTCATATATATATATTAAAAGTGTTGTGCTCCCTCTGTGATATGCATAAAAACTAAGTATACGAGGGCGTAGTCATACGGGCATCGTAAATGTATTTATATACATATACCCACGGCTGTATCTCTCTGCAAACACGCTTCTAATCATATTTTTAGGTGTAGACACGTACAGGTATATTTATTGTACACACATACTTGTATATATATATATATATATACCCATATGTATGACAAAAGTTATTGTCGACATCATGTCATTTGCCAAAGAAATCCCTGTCTGTCTCCACGGGCAAAGTTGGATCGATAGGCTCACCTGTTTAGTTTTTTATTTTATTTTTTTCCCCCGTATCGAAAGTATTACCCCTTGCACTCTTTTTGCACCCTATACTGAATTGATGACTTCGGTTTCCTACTGTTTTTAATATATAGGTATACATAGAGCACGATTAACATATACCTAATGCCTCTCCCACATATTTATACAAAGATATACAACTGTCGCTCTGATCATCTCGATTGTCTCTCGGGTAAACCTGTTTCGTTGCAGCTTCAAAGGAGCCGTCAATTTATTTCTGATTCATTGGGGACGATGGTAAACCATTCATCGTGTAACCGAATATTGTATTCGATCGTACAACGATGTCTCCCTCTCGAGTCGCACTAATATAATATGTACTATAGCGAGCAAAATTTTTTTTTTTTTTTTTCATTTTACATTTACTTTGTCGTACATACGTAATAGTATATACATATATAAGGACATTTGTCGTACATACAGCGAGCGTTTCCCGTAAATGGGTCGCATGTCACGGATACTCATATACCTACTTTTTCGATTCATTAAGTATTTGTGGCCACGTAAATTACTTTAACGATTTTTTTCCCATCACAAATATTATGTTTTATTCAGATGTGGTGACTCGTGAAACAAAAAGCCTCGGTATATTTGCTATAGTATATCAAACCGAGAAAACTTACGAAATTTTTTGATCTTGAAAAAACCATTTTTTGAGTAACCAATTAGGTATGGCATATACTTACGGAGAAAAATCAATTTTCCGCCGAGAAACGTTAAACGTTTCCTTTTGGTTTACATTTAATCCATCAGTCATTGGATTTTAATGTTTTCATTCGAATTTTTCAATTACACCTGTACTAAAATAATTTTTACAGGGTTTTTGTCGACTAAATTATAAAAATTTCTACAAACATCACAAGGCGTAGGGTGTGAAAGTATTTGACAAATCCGTTGGTACCTATATAATTAAATAACGTGAAACATATCACGCTGTTTTCTAATTCACATATTAATTTAAATTAATTTTTTTTTTACTTTTGACAAAAAATTTGATGCTTATTATTCTTTTTTTTCTTTTTTATCAGCACATAATATGTACATAAAGTTAATTTTTAAGTTTTTTTTTTCCACCAAATAAGTTCAACAACTACACAATCTTTTAGTAGAACAATATTATTTGACCTACTCATACATCATCGACACGAGAAATAGCCACATATACTTAGTAACAAAAAAATAATATTGCCAAATGATATACTTCAAAATACTAATTTATTTGCCATGTAGTCCCTACAAGAAATAAGGTACGATGACGTAGGCATATAAACACTGTGCCGCACCAGTGGTATCGTCGCCTTAGACTAGACACGATGTCTGGGTTTGGGACACAATCAACAATAAGTTGTCTTCTCGTACAGCTTGTACTTGCACAGATACCTATACTGCCGTTAGTACACCTACAGTTACTTTATTTATTTATCCTCCTTAAGTCAGTGTATTAGCCGTTGAGGGATATAAAATATTCAGGGTATATTAGCCGTACTCTTCGTATACACTTTTTCTCTAATGTTTTTAGTGTTGAAAAACGACTATTGTATAGGTAGGTATAGTATAGTGTGTAGTGTATTATATATAAGAGAAAACATAATCCTACACGATACGATGATATTCATACGAGATCGTATGGTTTTTATATTTTTTCATTACTTTCATTATTTCTTCAATTTCAATGTGACTAATCATACACTTTCAAGATTTTTTGTCCAAGTATGTGTATGTAGTATATGTAACACGATTCTTATAGACCAGTTTTTTAGGACTTGTAATTATTTTATTACCTGATAAATTATGGTCTTACGTATAAGTAGGTATATCTTTTGTGTACTTGTTTGTTTTTATTTTGCTTGTATCGAGTATTAAAATGCAACAATTTTAATGAATCGGTATGGAATATAATACGTGTAATTACGTATGCTATGTATTTTTTATTCGTATCACGTAGTGCGCATGTAATGTTAAGTGCAATGCTATTTAATTTTGCCAAAAATCTCGAAAATAAGATTAATTATACGGCAAAGCTAAAAAAAAAAAAAATTATGATTGAATGAAAATTAAGATTTTGAGAATTTGGTAAAAACAAGATAATAGCAGTGATGCAAATATAAAAGTGCAAGTCGGTATAATCTCACGTGCAAAAAAATTATTAAATAATTCGTTAGTTGTAATACTTAATTTCAGGGCTTGATAACAGAGTTGTCACTTTTAGTCAATCGGTTTAAATATGTTGACCTTATCCGTTTTTATTTATGCCCGAATATTTTTCTTGTACAACATCGGTAAGGCCACTTGATTAAAGATGTAAGCAATACAACGCAGTCAACCTGCGTGAGTCGGGTTGGTTGTTAAATTTATTTTGACGCCCTTGTCGCTATCGATGATAATGAAGCACGAGGTACCATGCACGGAAGAGGGTATAGGCTGTACATACAATGTGACGCGTATAACCGATTTTGAATGCCAAGTAAGTAATAAATACTTACACCCAGTATATAGTAAGTAGGTCTACGTTTACAACGTACGTGATCGATCGTCTCTGCAGTTCGCTGCTGACCAATGAATACCTATATACATGTATAATACGCTTTCCTAAAATAAGCGAATCGATGTAGAACTCAACACATTTGTTATCGAAAATCGCACTGCAAGTCGCTCGAAATTTCGGTTTTTTTGAATTTTTCCCCGATTATTATTAAGTATTACCCTAATGGTTAGCTAATTAAACTGTGCCACCCTGTCGATTCAAATGCTCATACACCTCCGTTTATTTTTTTACGTGTGAATCTATTTACAGTCGTTTTTTCGTTGCAACATTTCTATAATATTATTATTATTATTATTATTGTTATCATCGTAAAAAAAAAAAAAAAAAATTTATTAAAGCAACACCTGTTGGAATTGAAAAACACTAAAAGTACCTATATACTTACGCCCGTGCACAAAATGCCAACGATGCACGTAAAAGATTTTCTCCCGCAGTGAAAATAAGGTTATACATATTAAAATACAAGTATACACTTGTAAGTATACGGTACGCTTAGCTAGTACTTAAGTAAATGACCTTAGATCGATGGTAATGGGATTTCAGAGCCGAGGAAAAATGTCAGCTCTGCGGAGCGGTGAGCATCATCAGCGAATCCGCCAAAGTAGAACTTCGTACGTATCGTCGCTGATATTAGCTGCTGCAACGGTGATCGAGGATCTAAATAGCAATCGGATCAAGAAGGACATTGGGAGGAAGAGGAGGATATAAGTCGTTGGTATTAACACATTATCATTTGTTACGAGAGAGATGCAGGCAATGAGTGTAAAAAACGATGAAATAATAACCTATAGGTATACATATATATATATATGGAGAGATAGGGAAGTTGTACAGGTTGGTAAATGCAATTGGTGCCAGAGCTGCGATCGAAGGGGAGTTGGCCGGTGATAAAAGTGCGGTGACAGCTAATATAGATGACGATGAACCGGTACGTGACGCTGAGCCAGTTGGGGGACGGTACCTTTGGCTCGGTGGTTCTCGGCGAGCGCATCGACACCGGCGAGAAGGTCGCGATCAAGCGCATGAAGCGCAAGTACTACTCGTGGGAGGAGGCCATGAATCTGCGCGAGGTCAAGTCCCTGAAGAAGCTCAGCCACGCCAACGTCGTCAAGCTCAAGGAGGTCATCAGGGAGAACGACGTCCTTTACTTTGTCTTTGAGTACATGAAGGAGAACCTCTATCAGCTGATGAAGGACAGGTATGTACATGTGTATGTATGTATGTATGTATATGTGGATAAATAAATTAAAAAAAAAACATGGTCATCAGGGACAAGCTGTTCCCGGAGCCGGTGATAAGGAACATGATCTACCAAATACTGCAGGGGCTGGCGTTCATGCACAAGCACGGGTTCTTCCATCGGGACATGAAGCCCGAGAACCTGCTGTGCATGGGCCCGGAGCTCATAAAGATCGCGGACTTTGGCCTGGCCCGGGAGATAAGGTCGAGGCCACCGTACACGGATTACGTGTCGACGCGCTGGTACCGCGCCCCGGAGGTACTGCTCCACTCGACGAGTTACAGCAGCCCGATAGACATGTGGGCCGTGGGCTGCATAATGGCCGAGCTGTACACGTTCCGGCCCCTCTTTCCCGGCAAGAGCGAGATCGACGAGATATTCAAGATCTGCTCGGTCATCGGCAGCCCCGACCGGACGGACTGGCCCGACGGCTATCGCCTCGCCGCGGCCATGAACTTTCGATTTCCCAACTTTAGCCGCACCTCGCTGGCCGTCCTCGTGCCGAACGCCAGCCCAGAGGCGGTCCTCCTCATGGAGGACATGCTCCAGTGGAATCCCGCAAAGAGGCCTACCGCCCAGCAAGCTCTCAGGCAAGTTAGACCGGTGCGGTGCATATTGTGTGTCGTACATTGATATGCACACTCAAAAGCCTCAAACTTAAACTTGGTATCACAGGGTGTTTTTTTTATTTATACACATTTTTTGTTTACTTCGAGGGGGGCTTCACTTTCTTCCCGAGGTCTGCCGCTCGGAACTAACGCGATAACCATCCCCCTTCCACCATTTCTTATAACGTTAGGCTCCTCAAAGTAGGGCTGCCAAAGAAAATGTTTTTATCGATAGTGTATGTATACATAACATTTGCTCACTTCCACTTATACTTATACCGATCGGTGCTCACCAACTATTCCACGTGCTACAAGGTTACAAATATATGTACCACTCCGTTTGGGATTTTCATCTTCAATTGCAATTTCGCATGTACAAGTATAAGTATGTGTGATTGTTCGCTTCAGGTATCCATACTTCCACCCGATGGGATCGCGGCTGGTCAACGGCAAGAAAATCGGCGTGAACAATTCGGGACAGCGCGAGCTCATCCTGAACAAGGTTAATATCGGCTCACCTGTGCAACCTGGACCGGCCGTAGCCCCAACGCCGAACGACTCTTCCGCTGCCCACAACGGACATCCCGGTGTCCCACTGCTCAACCAGCAATCTTCCAGGTTCTCTTAACTGTTGCTCCGATTTTTTTTTTCACCTACATTGTATATCATATGTATATGATACATAGCTCAGTTTATGTATAGGTATTTTACTGCTTGCGTATACGTATATTAAGTATATAACGTCACAAGAGACAGCACTCGCATTATTTCGTGCATGTTTCAACGTTAATTGCAATAACATTTGAATTACTGTCGAAATGAAAAAAAAAAAAAAATCGATGAATCACATATTATATACCGTCATTTTATCATCCATTACTTTTGTATGTGTATAACGCGTAAAGTGCGTATACCAAAAAACACTAGTATGTATTTACTCAAAGTACAAGTAAAATGCGTTTATTTATATTGATTCAACGTCAGTTTTTCCTTGCCATGATCCTTGCACTCATTCCAATACCGATAAAGATTTAACATCAGGTACTTGTTGCTTTTTAGCGTTGCAGATGCAAAGTCTCGTTCTCTCTTTTTTTCTTTTTGTCTCCTCTTTTCTTCATTCAATATTTTGAACGCATTGTTAATATTTTAACTTCTTTATCATAGCTATTGATTTGTTATTATTTTTATTGCTATCGTTATATATTATATGCAATGCAAACATATATATAGTGGCATATGTACAGGTATATGTATATACATAGTAATTACGGATCGCACGGCAAAGTAGTTAACCCTCGAAAAACAATCGTCGATCGAAGGAGCGTGAGAGCGCAACAACTATTTTCGTTGCAGAGTATTGCCGGAAAAGCCACTTCAGAAGATCCAGGTCCAGCCGGTGCTTCCGCTCCTCAACCACAACAGCCGTAAGAGGGAAAGCGTCAGCCCCATCAAAAAGTGGGACGACAACGACATGGACGCCGACGTGCTCGGGTGGGACATTGCTCATATTATTTTTTTGTTTTTTGTTTCTTTGTTATACGTATATAGTAAGTATATACACTCTCGTTGCCGGCAACCGGTTGATTCCAGCGATGCAGAATAAAAACCAATATGTATACCAATATACCATATTTGTGCACCAACATTTCTCGATATGTACGCCAATTACAGAAACATCTTCAACTCGGAGGAGAGAAAGGCGCGACTGCTACCCGAACGAGTGAACAAAGAAAATCGGATCAACTGGAACGGCAACTACCTCCTGAGCCGAGTACCCGAAGTCCAGCCGAAGCAGCTCAGCGCGAGCTGGGCGATGCCACCGGCAGCCCCCTCGTTTCGCCAGGACGAGCAAACGCCTCAGCAGCCGAACCGAGCTTGGAGCAACACCATTGCAAACAATACCAACAACAGCAATAACGAAAACTACGGCGCCATGAGCGGTAACAACAAGCTGCACCACCATCATCAACTCATGTCCGGCCACCGGGTGCTGTCCAACAATCGGCGCGCCATCGCAAAGCTGCCGACCCACTACGTCATCGCCCAGTCGCCCAGCCAGCTGCCGTCTAGGTATCGCCATCACATAAGTATATACATATTTGATTGACCCGATTCACGTTATCGTCACACCCCCTCGTGCATGTATTATATAAAATTACGTGCACCCACCCAAGCGCGGCGAGGGCCGAGAATCAGGAGCCGGTGGCAATATTCGGTGTCGAGCAGCTGGTGTTCCTGGTCGCGTGCGCGCTCTGCCTGTACGGAGCGTCCTGCTGGCACGAGAGCCTCCTGCGCGAGCTCGAGCTGGACGCCGAAAGATCCCAAGCGAAGCCGACGATTTTGCAGAACGCAGCCCGTCTCGCGCTCTACGTGCTCAAGCTCATCGTCCGAGCTCTGCTACTCGCGCTCCGGCGTGTCGGGCTCGCGCTTCAGGAGGCTTCTGTCCTCGCCGGTCTTTTCCAGCGGGACGCGAAAGGGGATGTCGGACAAGGTCAGCCGACGCTGCGTCCCGAGGATCACGAGTACCACCCCGTTCCGTGGTACTGCCCGAAATTACCCCTCGTCGATCTTTTTGCCCTCTACTCTGGCCTCGCGCTGCTACTCGTGCTCGTGATCTTCTTTGCCACCAGACGTGCGCTGTTTCGTTGATGCCTCGCATACACGTCTCTTACCCATTGTGTGTACGTCTACACTGTCATGCATTGTGTCACTACCGCGATGTGCATAACGAGCGATAATAAATTTAAAAAAAAAAAAAAAAAAAAAATTCCTATTTGCCTTACACATAATTATACTTGTATACTGTACAAGCGAGAAACCTCACAGCTTTTTGTTCGGCGACACGCGCGTGCACTTGCAATGGAAAAGAATAACTGTCATCGTTGTTATATAAGTATATAGTATATGAACCGATGAGGAAGCTGTGAGGGTGTCGTTAGTGGACACAGACCGAGAACTCTGGCCGCCACTTGTACATGGTAGCTTGGGGGTGAAACATTTCAGGAACGGCAGCGAGTCCCGATCGCGGGCCAGCAACGGTCTCAGCCAGTTAGCCGAGCTGCCGAGTAACGAGAAGCTCGATCAGCTCGCGGACACCTTTCGAGACTCTGCGCCGCACCATCGCCTCCCCATGGGCCACGGCGTGTACAGTAGTAAGTCTTTCGAATCCCTATACCTCCCCCCCTCCCTTTCTCCCCTTCCCACCTCTTGCACCACTTTAAACATTTATACAAGTATAACTAATGGCACTCCTCCTCTGCACTGGTCCAAGCTCTACGTGTGATGGTGTTGTAGTTGACTGATGTAGAATTGCAAAGTGAATATATTTGATTGTGATATAAATCGTTGCCCTGCAGAAGCGGCAAGCGGCAAAACACTGTTCGGTGGCATCCTGAGCTCGCGGGCGAGCGGAGGTGCCGGTGGACGAGTCGACGGCTGGGCCACAAACTATTTTAAATGATCGCAGCTCGCGCCAAGGGCTTCTGATGATCTATGTTACATTTGCAAGAGTCTTACCGACTGCTGTGATAGCGCCAAATAATAGCTAATGGAAGCTATACCTATAATTATTATATCTTTTTTTTTTTTTTTTTTCTTTTCTCTCGATGCTTAGAAATACAATTCCTCAGGTGCCTGAATGTCTTTTACGCATAACTACATTTCATAGCTGATTGATTACACATATTCGTCAATCATTTGGAGGCTCGGCCATGTTTTATGTGTAGGTATATTTAATTACGCACATGTATGACACAGAGAAGATTTTTGGATGAAAGGAAGAAAAACAAAATAAGTGAACAGTGGATTATTGTAAGATGTATTACGGTTATAAATTATATACATATGTTTATGTATCATGTGTACATATTATAATATATACTATGTTAGTAATTGCACCCTGCAAAGTTTTCGCGTGGTCCTCACCTTTCCGCAAATACCTTATGAGTTTTATTTTATTTTATAGGTAACTTTCTTAACTTACCTAATTTTTAATTTCATCTTTTTTTGTAATGAAGTTTTTCATCCAAAATCAAATTCTTAAAAAAAAAAAAAAAAAAAAAAATGTTTGACCAAAAAATGATTAAAAAATATAAATATATTAATAGCAATAATAATAACAAGAACGAGGAAAAAATTTATAGATGTATACATCTCTCTTTCTGATTGAATAATAATTTTATGATTATTATTGATTACGTACCTCTTCGGAATGTATTCCAAACGATCAAAATTAATTGAAATATCAGTATATCTTTCTCTGATACGTCGTATATTATTATTGTTTTTAACCTCAAGAGGATGAGTAGAACTGGAAAATGTATATGAATATGTGGACTGTAAGCACCTTAAATTTACATAGATTAAAATTTTAGTTGCCTTAACAAAAAATATTCTGCATTGTAAATCTTTCAACAATGAGTCTTATGATTTTTTCCTACTACGTCTTATGTGTATTTGAGAAAAAATCAGGATAGGCATTCCTGAATTTTAGTTATTTTAATTATCGTCTCGATGATTTACCAAAAATTTTAAAAACCTTACCTAGCTATCAAAGACCAATGTGATGAACGATTTTACTTTCTAATAAACAGAAGAAAAAAAAAGTGAAGATTATTTACCGCTCATATTTCCATTTTAATTTACTTATTATTCCATAATTGTGCAGATTTAAAATAACTTCGATGTATTAGTTTACGTATTGTAAATTTATTATTAGATACTTTAAATTTTAACAAGTCTCATACACTCAAATACAATAGTCAAGCTGTCAACAATGCACTTCCATCACAACACACACGCTCGCCCTTTTCTAAAATGTCACACATGAAAAACATTACTTGCAATTCATTCATTTTATCAAGTTTGCTAGAAATACCTATGTACAAATTTTGAGTGAAACTATTATTTGTACATATTCAAAATGCAAGCGCTAATTTTTTCACATAAAATATTAAGTAAAACTGTTTTTAATATTTTTTGGCAATCGTTTAGTGATGCCAATGTCACGCAAAACTTTACAACGATACTCAAATAGTGTACTTAACCTTTAAATAGAGCTCAAAAAAATATATATATACTATATTTGCAATTCAACAGCTCAACGTGATTACATTTTACATATACGTATTCTTTTCAAGCAAAAACTTCAATATTCTCTGTCGATTCGGAAAATTAAACATAAGTAAATCTTTTCATAATCTCATAGGATAAGTTAAAATAATCAATGCACACAAAAACAACTGTTATTCTATTGAGAACAATAGCCCGTTGTAATCATCTTGTTCATAATATTTATGATGTTTCATACAACTTGTGCATTTTCATCGCACCTTTGGAGAACAACGACGTTTTTTTTTTTTTTTGTTTTTTTTATACTATCTCTATATTTTGCAGATAAATTAATTATGATTTTACGAAAAGCACATAATAATCTGATATAAATATGCATCAGAGGTCGTTGTATTTTACTATATACTTAAGTATTTCAACTTAATTAAAACACAAGCTAAATGACTAAATGTGTTTTCTGGAAGAACTGATCGTAAAATATACTGTTATCACATTGTTGAAAATAATCCTTAGCAGTGAAATCTAAATTGTTTAAAAATAATAAATAATAATAAGGAACTCACTTTCACAAGCCTTTTAATGGAAATAAAAATAATCAATATATATTGCTGCAACAAGTTATACATCCTATTGAATAAAACCCAAACTTGTTATAAGGTTCAGCGTCTTTATCGTATAGTATAAATTATGTTAAATATTCATAGTCATCATCAGTACTCCTATGCATAAACATGCGAGAATGTATAATTAAACACACCACTAACAGTATATTTCAACAAAATATCATTTATACATTTGGTCATATTTTTTTGAATTAGTTTAATCACATGAAAAGTAAAATAACTGAGAGTGTGTCTACACACGTGCGTCCTCGTATTTTTATATACATTGGTTTTTTGACGATAACGTAATATAAATACAGGACTAAAATGAGATTTTTTTGATGTATAACAAAGACGCTGCTCTTAATAATAATTTTTGTTTTGCTGCATTATTTTGCAAATCATTGTACATATACATATGACATCATGTCAGGAGGTATACGGCTACTTAATATATCTAGACATTAATGTGTACACACTTATTATCATTCGTAAGTAGAATATACGTTCATACAACCTTTCAATTTTTAGAAAAGAATCACTATTTCAACCACGATATTATTATTATTATTATCGCCATAGTATTCACAATCTCATCAGTCACAATATTTTATTTAATTCACAATACACATAAGTTAAAAAGTTTGCTTTTTTTGCATTATTATTAGTATCATCATCACGGGTGTATATCATCATATCATAAAAGGGTAAAAGACGCAGTCTCTTGTTTTACATTTTCGAAATTGATTGAAGATAAAATCCGTCGATTTTAGACTAAATATCATTGTGAATGAAATATCATGAATAACGCGATATGTAGGTACTGCTCTTCGTGTTGCGGTGGAGCAAAGAAAAAAAAATGTGTAAGATGCGTCTAAAAAAATTTGGTATAATGTATTTCCAAACTCACCAGATCTAACGAGAAAAACTTATGGTGAATTATTTTTTTACCAACCACATCCCAAAAGGGTTTTGCTTGATCCCTTTTAGTATTTAAGACATTCATTACACTCAATATGTAGCATTCAACAAGTCATATATTCGTTATAAATTATTTAAAATCTACATTGAATGCAACAAATAAAAAAATATATTCCGCTCATAGTATAAACTGTAAACTGGATTGGTGACAGCTACACCAATTGTTATATAATAATATTGTTATATGTATATCAGTTGATAGTAAGTATTGGAAAGTTCGTGTTATCTAAAAAATAAAGATTACAATGTATGTTTACGGGTACAGTGCCGTGATAAAAGTTAGACAAGTTATACACTATTAGAGCATATAACTGAAAATTCACTCATCAAAACTAAATAAAATTTAGTTATCGAAAAAAAACTTGATTCTGATGTCCCATCTATCAATTTTTATTCCGAAAACGCATAACGTTTTCGACACGTTGGCAATCCTTTTTACTCCAACTCATAGCATAACGGAAACTTTTGAAAGGGACAAAGCTTATTCCACCAAAGTAACCGAAACGTTACGTATACAATCAACGGCCAAATTTCACGACCCTCGCAGCATAGGGTTGTAGGGATCGCGAATATATGTCTAGTGTACTTGAAAAATGAAAATTGATAAAGGAATTATCAGAATCGAGTTGTTTATTTATTGATAAATTCATATCTCATTGGACGATGTTGAAACTCAAATTAAAAAAAAAAAAAAAAAAAAAAAAAAAGTACGGGTATTGAATTAGTACCTTATGATGTAGATTAAGTACATACAAGTATACAGATGGGCGAAAACGCTTCAAGTACCGTGAAGGGCACTGTTGCCAAACACTGTCGTCACGTTGGCGAAGGTCCGCGGTATGGCTGTGCTGGTGAGGTTCGAGGAAAAATGGTCCGCAACCTTGAAAATCGCGTCGTGAGTGGTGCTGTCACCGTTTATCAGGGCCGTGGTGAGTACTCCAGCCAGAGTGGAAGCTGTGGTTTTGACCCTCGGAGCCTTGGTGATGCGCTTGATGACGCCACTGGCCTTTTTGGTCGCCTTCTCGATGGTCGACAAAGTACTGGCAATCGTGGCCATTGTCGACGAGCTTGAGGTAGTTGGGCTCGACCAGCTGGTTAGTAAGTTCATCGTGACGTTGCTGATGCCCGCCGGCGTTGTGGCTGCCAGTAGAAGCGGTGTAGCATCGTCGATGCAGATCTGTTTGTACGTCAGGGGTGGCCCGAGGCACGCGTCCAGCATGTAAGCGAGGATCGAGCCGAACGTCAATCCGGTCGTGTACGACAATGTCATTATGTTACCTACGAATAGTTAAATCATACTTATGTACGGGGATGCCAACGTATGATTTGTCAGGTATGGGGGATGTATACATATATATCCCTCACCTACGTATTTTTTAGCATTTAGGTATATTGTACTTAAAACAACTTTTTTTTTTATGTCGGGATGCACGACTGTCAACCAAAAATAATGGTTACTCAACAGCGAATTAAGGAAATTCGTACCTGCCATATACCTACAAATTGCCTTTATTTTTTGTAAGTCCCTACATATATATATAAATCCCTACAAAAATCCAGTGATTTTTTAGGGTATTACCGGCTAGTTCTCGATACTCCTCGGACACCTTGGTGGGCGCTTGGACCATGGGGATACTGCCAACGATGCCGTTCGTGATCCCGAGCAAGACCGACAGTACAATGGGACACAACTCGTTCGAGAGTACCGGCATGCGTCTTGGGATGGCGCACATGAGGAACAATGGTACGAGCAAAGCTCGGGCGCACGAAAAATTCAGCAGCTGCGAGCGCGACCATTGAAACGGTAGCGTCGCCAACATCTGCGGGCAGTTCACTGATGATTGTCTCGTCAACTTATCGTTGAAAAAAAAAAAAAAAAAAAAAACTTACCTTTCCAAGCAAATCGGCACCGTTAAAGGCAGTCATCAAAATAACGGGCATCCAAGATCCAAATTTACAAGAGATTATTTCCGATATGATACCCGGATAGAGGCAAAGCGTCACAAAGTAAGCTATCCCGATACTCGCCATGTAAGGGTATATTAACTTTGCGACTTCTAATCTGGCGATGAGACCACCTGGTGAAAACAAGTAAAAAAAAAAAAATTATTTCAGATGGTATTGTGAATAATGGCACGACGAATGCTAAATAAATTATGATAGTTGTCTCGGTTATGGCGCAAAGAACTTACGTTTGATTCCGGACCACCTTTTGTTCGTGCCAGGGGGTGCGTTGCCGCCGTAACTCCCTCTCATAAACACAATGTCCTCAACCTTGTAAGTTGGTCCGGCGTTGCCTGACGCGCTTATATTGGTCGAGGGCGCACTTGGGTCGTAAACTGGATTACTGAAGGAGAACTCGAAGAACTGACCTGTAGCTGAAAAATGTAATTTTTTTCCAACTTGACTGATGCACTTGTTGCAAGTATTTTAGAAAATGATACTCGTACGCACTATTGGTCGTGTCGGTGGCCCCACTAGTCGAGTCGGGTCCTAAGGGACTGGTTTGTAACTTGAGCACCCCATACTGTCCCCTGGACGGATCGCTACCCTGATCCAAGGGATCCGTCTGCGTAAAAAAGGCGCATACAATTAAGGGACCATGGAATAGAAAAACAACTCAACGTGCGCAATGAAAAACAATGTGTCGGTTCTCACCAGTCCGGTGTCCTCGTGGGGCTCCAGTATGATTTTGTTTCTCTCTTGGCACATGTTTATGTAGTACTGGACAAACTCGCTCTTGTAAATGATTTGTTGCATGACAAAGCATATAATGATCGTGATGATGGAGAAAAAGAAGAACATGGACGTGTTGCCGCGTTCGTCTTCGACCAGTGACTTTGTGATTATGCGATTTATCGAAACCCAAAATCCGGCGGCACCTGATGCCACACAATATGTTGCATGTATTTATTTATACATATATGTGTACGTGCGAGTCGGAACCATCATTACAATTATGTATCCATTAGAATAGTACAGCCAACAAAATTTATCATAATTTAATTGAAACAACGAGCAATTACCCTAGACATGTATAGTTGGAGGTGGTAAAATATTATAATTTGAATGATTATTACTTTCGCCAGCCATAACAGCCTGTGTGTAGCGAGTGGGGAGCATCGACGTGTATCCGTAAAAGCTGGACTGTTGGACCGTACAGCCTAACGAGACTACGGCCACAGCCACCAGATTGATGGTGTACGTCGTTGCCTTGCCGAAAACTTCCCACAGTATTTCGCATACGACTATGAAATTAAGGGTCAGGAAGGATACCAAATAGCCTAGAGAGAAAGAAAATTAAGAAAAATATAAGATTATACGTGAGGCGATCAAAATCGAATGGAATATGCTTTGCTGGATACACATATAATACATATATGCATTATCACGAACTGTTCGAAAGAGTGGCAAGTTTTTGACATTTTTCAATATCAACTACTTATAGGTATGTTCGGTACGACATTTTCAATCGGGTGTATTACTATACTTCGTGAAAAATAACATACAAACACTTATTTTGTAACGACACATGCTTTTTTTTTCATTTTCAATGACTTTTTAAATGTACCAAGTACATGTATAATTATTATCAACAACATGAGTACAAAATGAAATCGTTATTAGTTTTGCTGTTAAGATTATATACCTACTTTCTACGAAGAGTTTCGGCATTTACTTGTCACTGAATTTGTGTAAAACATCACACATTCACAATAATACATTATATTTTAATGCGCGATTGATTATAATAATATTATATGTGCACATAATAAATATATATGCATATATTATGTTGTGTTCTTACCGAATGTTATTCTGGTGCCGAGGGAAAGCGTCTCGACGAGTACGTTATTGACCAAGACGGCGAAAAATGCCACCGTAATGTAAACAACTGATATGTCGAAAATGACAGTAGTACCGGGATACCTCGCTTGAAAGTAGTCAACGGCAATGACAAAGCTGAGACAAACATAAGTAAGTACTTTTAGTACAACATATGTATAACATATACGTACATTAATTGTGTTGAAAATTTCAATAATATTATTATTATGTATGACGAACCGACACCGCAAAATAATATTAATGCAAGCGTAGGTATATTATGTAATCATAAATGTGCTATAAAATGTTAATTAACCGTGTATGTGTATATGTATTTAATGATATAATATGTATAATAATTTTGAGTAACGATGATATTATAATGGGGTGGCGAACCTGTTGTACGGCAGGAGGAAACCAATTCCAGCGAGCACCAGCGACAAGTAAATAAGGTTCCACCTGTCAACCGGTGGCGAGATCCTGGCGATCCCGTTCTCGTTGAATTTGAACTCGTTCATCCTCCTAGCCTTGCCCAATTGCACGTAACCACGGCTCAGGTTCTCGTCCATCTTTCCAGTTCAGTCCTAGTTTGCCCCTTAATTATTATACCCTCCCCCCCCCACCGATAAGCGCCTTTTTTTGTTATTATTGCTGCTGTATCGCTCGTGCTCTCATTGCCAGCAGCTTACTTGTTTGCACTTCGTGGGCATGTCTGACGTTTACTTGTATAAGTACACGAGTAAAATGCAATTAATTCGCCCCTCGGCAGGGACACGGCGAGGCGCACATGACGTGTCAAAAGCAATGGCTCGCTACCTGTATACTTATTTATTTTGGGGAGGTAGCAGCGCACTGTCCCGGGCTACGGCGACCGTATCACTACCATCCCAGGGGGTGGGTGTATATACGTGTACATTATACGTATGGTAAGTGCACCCCCCCTGTAGCCGAATCCTCCGCTCGACCAGCATTGATTTCTGCGTGCGCAACAACACACATGCATGTGCACCCTCTCCACGCTCGATTTTCGGTACAAGTAACAATTATTATCATTATCATTATTATTATTATTATTATTGTTATTGTTATTGTTATACACCTACAAACTACAAACAAGTATATGTGTTTTTTTTTTTTTCAGTTTCAGTTTCAGTTAAAAAATTATTTTCAGAAAACTGTAGTGTATCATTAGAATTTTATGCTGTAGTTAGTTTTTAAGAGATACATAGTATATTAACTACTGCTTCTTTTCTCAATTTTTAAAACGTATACATAATATATGTACATGTTTGTTGCTTATACAATATGTATTATTGTGTCACATGTCCAAAATTGCTAACAGTTTTTGACATAAACAAACATTTTTCAAAAGTTACACTATAATTAAAATCTGTTGATAATTTCATCAAATAAGTACCAGTTAATTTTCTGGTTTTGCAATATACAAGGTAAATCTTTGCTTGAGCTTCCGGAAAAGTGCCTTGAAAGTTTGAAGTAGAAAAAATGTAATATTTAAATTACCGACCCTATTTTATTATAACATATTTTTATTACATCACGTTAGCGTAAGATACAAGAAAATAAGCTAAAGTGTCATTATTTTGTAATACTGGAAAGTTTAAAAAATAATTTTAACTTTTAGCTGTGAATGGTGCCCATGTATTACTTTTGAAATTTTTTGATTCTCCAGTATTTAAAATTTATTTATGTTGGAGTATTTATAAAATATGACTATTTTTTGTACTTTGAAAATTCAGTAAGATTTTTTAAAATTAAATCCATACCTTTCCATACTTATTTTCCAATTCCAGGGTTTTATTGTTAAACCTATAATGTAACATACTTACCTCTGTCTTACAATAATTCCGTTGCCATTACCCATGATACTGCCTGTTGTAACCTTAAGTTTTTTTTTTTTTTTTCCCCATACTTGTATGCATAGTGTTGAGAGGTTCTTTGCACCAACTGTAACATTAATCCCTGTGTTTATATTTTTGTGTTTAGTACCTTCATAAGTACTTACATCGGCTTCTTCCATTCCTATGATTCATAAGATATCTAAATTCTAATAGAACTCAAGTAAATTGTTTTTACTTTTTTATTTGCATCGCCGCGTAGCTTATCTGTATCCGAGTGCTTGTGTTATTTCGTAGAAATAAAAATGTACATAAAAAATATTTCATTGAAAATAAACTCAACTTAACGTAATCTTGATGTTAGGTTATAAGAGGATCGTCTAATAATAATATATTTATACCTATCTAGTTACATGTTTTTTTTTTTAATCATTTCTTTTCGAAAGGCTAACTAAAATATAATTATGCGTATTATTACCTACAGGTGTACCACTGAGCCGCTCAATTATTTATGTCGAAAAAAATTTCTTTGGCCTTAGTCCAATAAGTATTTTCTTTTTAATAAAAAAACACTTAGTCGATCGAAGAAAAAGCATTTCATACAATCAAGTAAGAAATTCGTGATAAAAAAAAAAAAAAAAAAAAAAATACATACTTTAAAAAAGTTTTTTTTCAATAAACTTTACATTTTTTATTAATAAGAAAATACTTCATGAAATTGGAGTAAAGAAATTTTTTTTTTTAAAAGAATTAGGTCCGTCAGTGATATAAAAAGATTTTACCTAAATAAATTATTTTATCTATAAACTCACTATGTTCTTTGTGAAAAATCTTACCTTGTACGTGTTCATATAATTTTTCACAAATTTTATGAGATTTTACGGTCTAGATCACCTGAATCGCTCCAAACATTCGGGCCAGTCTTACACAACCTACGTGAGTTTTTTTTCTGTAAATTTTTTGAACGAAAATTTTTATTTTTTTATGTTATAATTAATGGCTATGTATAAGTATTCAAACGAATAACAAATTGTCATAAAATAAATCTGCACCCAAAAAATCGAGTTTTGAAAGATATCGAAAGAGTAATCGATCCTTTCGAGTACAATTTTTGAAGAATCGATTCGAGTAATCGCCCACACCACATAATATATATGCATGTGCGCTGTCATGTGTCAGCTAGTCATCTTTTTACTGACTCAGTTCAGTAGTCTGATGGTGGATATAAACATTACTGCGTACTAGTGCGTACCTACATAAACATTTTATCATATAAGTAAAACACGACAAAAAAAGCTGAGATAGAAGAGAGTACAGCTCGTCGCGATTTGCAACCTGTAAATTTACGATACTGATAATACTTATACATTTTTAAAAGACAAGCTGAGGATATATAAGTAACAGAGCGGAGAGGCCCTCACTCCCGCACAAACATGTCTTTAAACACGGCACACGCCAACGGTGGTGTATTGATACACTCTGGTGAACTGTAAGTAACCTTATTCTTTATCATGCATGTAATTGTATATTTGTATATATATTTTTGCAATATTTCAATGACGCCTCAATTCGTTGATCAAAGTACTCGGGTTTTCCTTCTTTCTAGAAGTTACTCCAATTTTCGGGTGCGAGAGGAATTGATTTTTTTTATCTTAGGTGTATACTTATACCTACAGTCATCAAGGTTTTGGTTACACTCATTGCGTCATTTCGCGAAATTTCTTGTGTTTATGTATTTTTTATTTATTTATCCGTCAATACATTATTTATTAGCAGCAGGTATACGTGAAGGTATATATCTTCTTTCTAATAAATAGTTGGATACTACGTATCTGGTTTATGAAAATAATTTATGCACGTAAATATCAGTAGATTATTTCTTGATATGTTTTTGTTGTAAACGGAAAATAATTTATAATTTTATCGCCTTGCCACCTTTAAATGGGTATGAGAAAGTTTATTTCCTCACATGCTTGTACTTTTTTTCAGCATACTATTATTTAGTGACCATGTTACCATGGAATTCCATGGCCAAGAGCAGCCAGAGTTTCTTGGACCGAAGAAAGGCAGACTGTACCTGACAACACATAGAATGATATTCAATGCCAAAGACCAAAGAGAAAAAATGCAATCTTTCAGTTTTCCATTTATCACGCTGAACGAAGTAGAAGTTGAACAGCCAATGTTTGGAGCAAATTACATTAAGGGCAAGTGCAGAGCACAGCCTAATGGAAACTGGGTTGGAGAGTGTAAATTCAAACTGCACTTTAAAAGTGGTGGGGCCATCGAATTTGGTACAGCTATGCTGAGAGCAGCTCAAATGGGTAATATGGAAATTTTTTACTTATTGATAAAAAATGAAAAATGAAAAATTTCGTAACTGGAAAAATGATGGCCAAATGGTATCCTATAGCTCAACGAAATGGTCCTGATTTTGATGCTCCACCGCCGTATCAACCACCACCAACAAATTGGTATGCAGCTCCTCCACCAGCTTATCAAGCAGCACCTACAGGATATTATGGATGGGTACCACCCACTCATGCATTCCCAGACCAACCGCCAGGTTTTTACTTCATACCATTTGTTCAAATTTTACAATTTTAAATATTAATATTAAATGTGTTTTGTGTTTGTCAAAATTTTTAACTAATGCATGTATTGCTTGGATTACAATCAAAATCAAATTGTGTGTTATAACTCTGTTACTTCAATGATCGTTGAATATAAAAGTTTTACTTTATTCAAAAATTAAGAACTTTTCTTTACCAGTAGATGGTCAGTATGCACAAAAAATAGTAAATTAAGCACTTGGAGAGCAAAAGTCAATAATATCAGTTTGTACGTTTACTATAATTTATGCTTACTATTTTGAGCTTATCGATACGTAAATTTTAAAGATTAAATTGTTTATTAGAAAAAAATGATTTCACTATCTCAGATACAATGTATTTTGTAGGAAAATTCAAAGTTTTTTAGCTATTGGGTATACGTCGATTATTAGCTTTTATTGATGGTATTAATAAAATTTTCAATTGGGTAATGCATAAATTTACGGAAATTATCTACCATTTCATGAATTTTTCATTATACCGGAATAACGCAGCTGTAATACTGTTACCACTACAAAAGTCGAGCATACCTTGTAAGTCGGTCCATAAAGTTTGAGGCACGAAAAAAAAAAAAAAAGTATTTTGCATCAAAAAGCCAGTCATACATACATACCTGCAACAACAACTATACCTATATGTAGACACCGTCTCGCACCAACTCGATGGTTGTGAATAATGCAGTTGATTATAAAAACCGTCGATGTGTGTTTCTCCAACAGCGAATAGCGTCTTCATGACGGACATGCCGCCACCTTACCCCGGTATAAACGCAGCTTATCAGGGCTATGACGGTCCAGCCGCTCAGCAGCAGCCAGGAGCGTGGGGTCCGACCCCCGGTGCGAACCCTCATCCGCAGCAAAACGGGGCACCCGCCTGGGCCAACCCCAATTACAATGGTCAGCCAATGTCCCAAGCAGGTCTGTACCCCAATCTAGGAATGCCACCAGCCAATCCTTCAAATATTCCGCCATACTCGCCTTACACTCAGGCACCGGGCTATCCTCCTCAAGGTCCCCATCCACCCCCACAGCCTTCGCAACCGGGGCCATACGGTCAGCCTGGAGGATATCCTTATCCTTATTAAAATTTTATTCGTAAATTGGCGAGTTCAGCGATACCTGCTGTTTTTTAGACTGTTGCAAAATCACGAAATATTATTTCGTTTAGCTTATTACTTTTTATCCCTTTTTTTTGTTTTAATTTAAACTAAGCATTAAGTATTAGGGTAAGTCATTGGTTGCCTTAACTGTTTGTGAGGATTCTTGAGAGGAATTTTGGATTATTCATTGCACATTTTTCTCCACTACTTTATTACGAAAACTGCTATCGATTATTCTTTATTTTCACCAATTTTTTTTTTTTGTCGTGCTTGTAAAAATGAAAAAATGTACAAGTCCCTATTGTTTTTACTTTATGAAAACCATAATAGCAATATTTTGAGGATGAAAAATTCCATGTATATCTTTGTTGACAAAGCTTGTTATTTTGAGTGACTTGTTAATTATGTATTGTAAACCATTAAAGTGATATATAAAATATTGATATTTTTATAATAAATATATTCCACTATACTTAAGATATTTTAGTAGATGAAAAGAAGATTGTATTTTATATTTTCTCGTAATACTTATGAAAAAAAAAAAAAAAAAAAAAAAAAAAAAAACGACTGTCTGTATGTCGTCTCTGTCGACTATCTGTTGTTTCGATGAAAAATAATGTGATTAAATCTACGGACACACCCATAACATATACTATTATTATGAAAATAATATCCAAAGTAAAATGTTTTTACTATTAAACGCTGTGACACAACAACTGAAACTGTATTTTTATTTCCAAAACCTCTCAAAAGTTTTCAAGATAAATTAAAAACAAAAAAAAAACAAAAAAAAAAAAAAAAACAATGGCCACATACTAAGTGGTGTTAATAAAACTCGGGTAACGTTGTATTCCCGTCTTTCAACATCGTAAAGCATTTTCTAGGAGGACAGGTGTGTGCGTGTGCGTGTCTCACAACGGCAGTGGATCACGAAATGTTTTAAAAATTATGTAAGTAACGACAGGTCGTTGCGTAAGCCTCGCGCGCATATCGCAGTATAGTACCCATGGACCAGCGTCTTTACATTACCCATATACATATATACAACATCGGTCACGAATACATATATTATACCCGTGGCGGCGCACACTCGAATAATTATATATATATTTATTAATAGCCGTTATATACGCACGCACACCGTCACCTTCCAGCTCCAATCGGTTTGGTATATAAGCAAGTTGTACATACTTACACTCGCCGCCCGGCGTTCGAGGCTATTCTCTTGGCTTTCACTGGTCTTTGGCGAGGCCAAAAAACCCCTACATGTCCCACACACCTGCCTCTCGCGCAGTTTTGCCATAGTACTGCTTTAGCAGGACGCTCGGACGGACGCAACCTTCCGATTTCGATACCGCCAGTTGAAAAACTCCTCCCCGGCTCGATCATTGATTTATCATATATAAGTACTTGCAGAGTTGCGCAGCTTTACTTGCCGATTTTTTACTTCACGATCGCGCGCGAATACAACATTCGTCGGAAAATCGAAACCGGCGCGTTCGGAGGAGTCGAGATCCGAAGGGCGGGCCGATTTTCCCTTTCTCGGAGGCAGCAGCATCGGCTGCACGAAAGATGCCGTTCAAGGTGACGGCTCGCGCATCGGGAAAGGAAAATTTGCAGTGAAGGGAAAATAAACGCGGGTGTCCTGTTCGGGATAGTGCAGTGTGTGCCTCGTACTTACAAGCTTCGTTATTATCATCATTATTATGCCGACGAAAAATAACTTTGGTCCGACAAAGGTGTCCCCCTGTACGTGATATCTTTGCTTTTTTCTTCTCTTTCTTTTTGCGCCCGATCGCGATTTTTTTTTTTATCTGGTTACTGGTTTTTCCTTTTAATTTCTTTGTCCAATACCTGAATTTTCAATCTAACAATGCCTTGTTTTCTCTGTTACGTGCCATTTGTATTTGCATTGTTCCTGTTTTGTTGTTTCATTGAAATCCAAAATTACAGCCTTTTTTTCATTATTGCTCATATTTTTTCACCGATTGATAATAACCTTGTAATTTTTATCAACAGATGCAAAGGCCGCAGAAGCCGCACAAAGTGCTTACTATGATCCGAATCGACCGCAATGTGCTTACGTTCCACCACCAGCGTATTATGTAAGTTGAACGTTTATTTTTATCATTCGAGAAGAAAGAATAAAATTTTCATTGTACCTAACTACTTTTTTTTTTTTTTTTTTTTTTTTTTTTTTTCTTTCTTTCTTTTTCTTAGGAAAGTCCACCGAGTTTCCAACAGGCTACGGAGAAGAAAAACCAATGATGGCTTGTTTGCCCTTCTATAAGAATACTGTGTCAAGACTGATGAGCAACAAAAAAAGCGCCCATCATTTTTCTGTAACATTTCACCTTTTAATTCCTCAAGCAATTGATATTTTAGCATTCCAGTATATTTTAACACCTCGAAATTCAGAGTGTTTGCAATAGACACGAAACGACAACTTTATTCATGTACAATATATATCATTATTTTTCTTATTCTTATTATTACTGTTATTAGAGTAACTAAGAGTATTCCTCAACTATTATTTCTTATAAACAGTATTGCAGTATATTTGTTGCTGTATGTACAGAAATAAAAGCGTTAAAAAAAACAACGAAAAAAATTTGAGTTTTTTCAATTTTTTTATTGAGAAAAATGAACCAACAATTTTTATTAAAAGCTTCGCTAAATTTTAATACAATTACATAGTCTTAAAATTATTTTGTAGTTTTTCAGTCATAAAAAATTCTTGCTTTACAAGAAAAATATGGCATTGCAACTGTCTTTTTATCGCATTAAGTATATTTGAACTATTTGTCAATTTTTGGCACTGATTGAATACATTACATCATTAAATAACGCTTTTGTCTTTGAAGACGCAAATTTTCATAAGCTTTAAAAAGTAAATTATTTACAACAAGCATGTACAAAACACTACGAATAAAAATTTTCTACTTCACTTAGTTCTAGTTGTACGTAAGTAGGCAAATCTTGGTAAACATTGTAAAATCCATTATCCTCGTATATGTATAATCTCATCTCACCCATATTCCGAGGTAATGGTAAGGCTGAACCTCCTGTTTTCCACTTGGGTGCCGTGATACCATATTCTGGTGTCGAGTAAAACAACATCGCCCGTGTCGACGAAAAACTTGAATTTCTCGCAGACGTCGTCGCACTCGGGAGTCGGTGCAACGGTCCACGTTTTGCTTCCTATTATTTGTCCTTGCCACATGAGGCGGGAAATATAATCGAGCTGAAAGTTTAAAAGACGTTACATTGGACGTGAACGGTTGCGTATTATAATAACTAATGCAAGTATGCATATTTGTAGAATCACGAGGAATAAAAAATGTAGTTGATTTGTTTAAAACTCACATGCATATTAGCACCCTGATCGTAACCTAAAAATATGTAATTAGTGTTGGGTATCTCCGCATCCTCTGGCAGAAAATGTGGCGGCTGGTAAAACTTGTTCATTATCTGCAAGATCTGGGGATGACAGTTTTTCCAGCCAACGTACCAGGGCTCCTCACCCGGTAGGTTCATCGCTCGACTCTCGCTCATCCCAAAGACTTCCCTCAGATTGGCAAAATTGCCCCTGAAGGGCAAAAATTGGCCCTCCTCGTCGACGGACTCGTAAGCGCCGTCTATGAGCTCGTACAGACTGCGAAAGAATTGCAAGCTAAAGACTTTGGAGGCCATCCAGTGTCGAGCCGCCTGCTTGACGACTATCGGCTTGGAGGAGTAGGCGTACGGAGCAAACTGTTCCCTCGTGACGTTTTCCAGCAAGAGAGCGGACTTGACGCCACGGCAAAATTCGCAATCCGAGACGGGCCTCGTGAATTCCCACACCAGGTAGTTATTTGGCACGAGGCACCTTGTGCCCTCGATGTGTTTTATCACGTACTCGAGACCATAACGCTCGATAACAATGCTGTACAGGATCGGCAAGAGTAAAATTAAAACGAGCAGCTTGAAAACCGACCTCCTCTTGGGGCTATCGCCATAACGACGATCATGATTGATATCACTGTAGTTGCTGCCGTTGTTCCTGATGATTTTCATTTCTTTTTCGCAGGCGCGTTTTAAATCCGCCAAAGAGGCTCCTCGCTTGACAAAGTCCCGGTTCAGCCGCAGAAATCTTTCTCTCACCACCTGTGAAAGCTGATCCTGCCCTGGCATTGTTTTTATCATTGTTGCCGTTTTTTCTTAACATCTCAAACGGGTAAGCGCGCCGAGTCAATGATTCTTCTTGTTAAGTATACAGTACTTGGCAGCTGTTCTGTGAATCCGTGACGATTGAGCGCCTCTTCAAAACCCTGGATTAATTGCGCGATTGCTGATGAAAAACACAAATATGTGTGGTGATTATTTATAACGACAAAAAATTTAAACTGATGTAAAATTACGAGAATGCAAATATTTGTTCATTAATCAGGATGACGGGAGCAATGAGGACCGAGAAAAAAAAAATATACCAACTCGTTTTTTTTTCCACGCGTATACCACACTATTATACGTAGAGACTCCTCAAGTTGGGATTCCCGAGTCATACTCGAGGATGTAAATAACTAACACACGCACTGCATGCTTTCACAATTTGCTGTACCTACTTAGTATAGAAGAAGCTTTGAAATACTTAAGTAATTAATCATACTTGGATGCTTAACACGTGTGAAACACGAACACAAGAAACATTTGTCACGAAGAAAAATAAACAGACGAGTACTTAAGTGTATACTTTGCAAAATGTAGGACTACATATTATAAGATAGGACGAGTTGTGCTTTTTATTTCCACGTATGTATGTATGTATCCATACAACGTACAACGTATATAATGTAATGTGTACAACACAACAGCCTTGAGCCGGTAATTGTCTATAGACAACAGCGCGACGCTGCTGCACCGACCAACTGATGCGAACTCCGCTCTCGTTTTGTTGCTTACATAAACTCTCAAGTACCTATATAATATATTCTCTTTGGGTTAACGAATGTGCTCGGTGTAAAGGTGCTGTATAAATATACAAGTATATATACCAAGTACAAGTCAAAGCAACGAAGAAGGGGAATTATTATTGATTACACAATACATACACTTTTAAGTATATATATAGTCATGTACATGTACGCAACTACGTGCGGGAAAAAAGTTTAAAGTGCCGATTGGCTGTAGGTGTGTACATACCCGCAGTCAGCCGGCTGGGGGCTTTGCAGCGCGTATAGGTATATGTATTTATTATATGTTGAAAAGTGCGGGTGTGCATACTATACTACTTCATATAATACATAATAATGTAAAAAAAAGTGGTACCTATAAATAATATATGTATATACACTCGGTCTTTTATTTCGGAGCAATTTCCTTGCTCGTACGTTCGTAGTATTTGAAAAAATATTTTTTATTAGTTTCGGCGCGATTTTCGATTAAAAAAAAAAAAAAAAAAAAAAAAAAAAATTAATGTTCAACCCCACAGGCACGCACAATATTCACATATAATCCGATTGAATGCATTGTATGATAAACTTTAATGAATTCCGTCGAACGATATTGAAAAATGTACAATTCTTTATTGGCTAATTCTTTGTGGATAAGTATATTTTTTAATAGTGATCAAGATTACGTGCAACGGTAATCGTATTTATCGTTACACGTAAAAACTGTCAACACTCGTTGGCTTATTAAAAGACGTGAATCATGATCTACAGTGGCAGGTACTGGTATATAGTACAAGTAATTTGATCGATCGGAAAAAGAGAAAACGAAACAAATATGAACAGTCGCGTAATTATTCACGCACAAAGCTCTCGCACAACTTACACGTTGAGATGCCGATGGCTTGCAATCAGTCTGCAACTCTGGACGCGAAGGAAATACTCGACGCAAAAAAAAAAAAAAATAGAAGCGGCGGAGGAGAATTTATACATGCTTAATACGCTCCGGCCTGGCCGTGAACTGACTGACGAACATCTGCTTCCTCGAATATTATAGTTATTGAATGGGAGGCTGGCCGAGACGCTGCACGCGAGACAAGAGAGCTTTTTCTCCCACTTGGGTATACATGTATACACACATGTTGTACTTTCGCTTTCGCTGCTCCCCGAGAGAGGCTCGATGAGACATTTCCGCCTGGTGCACGCAGCACGTGTTCCGCAGCACACTCCGACACTTTTTTTTTCCTTCTCGCTCTTCTGTAACATCGTACCCGTCACCTTTCAAAAGAACGAGAGCGAAAGAGAGGAGGGGCAGTAGGCTTCTCTTTTTTACATTACATGCGCCGCGGCAGAGGGGATCCTTTCGCTATTACAAAAATATAACAAAAAGTTTCGGAAAACCTTTGCCGATCTCAGCCAATGTGGTAGCCGAGAAATTTGTGTTTGCTGTTGCGCATTCTTTTTTTTTTTCATTAATATTTTCATGATCTACGAAATAATAATTTTTCCATTAAATACTTTATGTCATTTAAAAATGCCAAGTGAGTGCGAGGAATGTATTATTACCTGAAATAATCAAAGTACTACGTGATTCGCTATTTTTAAATCACTTTATTTCATGGAATCACACTGTTTCAGGGTTTTTAATAATGTTTATTTTTATACAACTAATCGTAGAAGGATATATTTTCGTGATTACGATCAATGTATTGTACCATTCGAGTCCAGGATTTAGTTTCTAATTATCATTATTCGTTATTCCATTGACGCCTTTTTTCCTGTACTCAATCGATTGTACAAAATATCATTATAAAGTTATAACTATACAACTTAGAGTCGTTCTCTCTTTAAAGTTTGATATACATAAATTATTGTATATAACATTATAAATTTGTGCTGCTTGATTGAAGATGCAAAGTCCATATTCAAGTTATTTATTTTTTATACGCTTATTTACTCTTTATTCAGTATTCATGATGATTAACTCATCTGTGACAATGTTTAATTTCGAGAAATTCGTTGCTTTACCATATAAATATATTTAAACAATTGCGTTTAACGCATCAAAAATCATTGTTTTAATTTACTTTTTTTTTTTTTTTTAAAGCGTCGAACGCTGGTTGAGATGTACTTTATTGAACAATACCCTTACAAATGTAAAGTGATTACTTCTAAATACAAGATCCCTGATTGTTAATAAACTTTTTTTTTTAATTTCGAGCAATGCATCTTTAAAAACAAGACGGCAAAAGTAGATCACAGAAATTTCTAACACATGTATAAAATACGAAATACCGCTTATATAATATATGTATATGCTATGATTTACAAGTCTTGAGTAATTTTTATGATTACTCATGATTATTTATCTCTGGATAGAATATCATATTGAAAACAATTTTAAATTAATTTCATCCATTAAAATAACAATAGAGAAAAAAAATTAGTTAATATTTTATTTCGTTGAATTGGAACTTTACTTGTTATTTAGATAAATGAAATTTATTTGCGGACTGACTGCTGAAAAATATTTCAGCTTTTTGAAAATTATAAATTACTGAATAGAAAAATTTAAGACAGTTATGTATATAAAAAAAAATTCCCAATTTCCAGAATAGGCAGTTTGTTTGCACGGATTTGACTAATTTGTGTATCCCTTATTCAGCATAATGTTATGAATGCCTGACTAGCATACAGTTGTTTGTTGCGATGTTCAATAGCCGATTACGCTTAGTTTAAGAGAAGAAAAACAAAAGATATAAAATACACCAACACTCGATCAGAAATAACACCACTTACCAAGAACGGAGTCTTTGATTGATTGAATGTATTGCGTTGGAACCCAATATATCCAATATCTCGATGCTTCTGTTGTGCCCAACTGTAAACCCTAAAATAATAATTTTTTTTTATTTATATAAAATTTAAAAAATATACACTACATTATACGTTGATAATTGACAATGAAAATCCTAATATCTGAACAGTGGATAACATGGTGAAATAATAAGTTCTTGAATCATTGACGGAGTTGGTGATAAAGAAAATGTTTTTTACACCTACAACTAAAAATTTTGGCTTTCTTCTAATATAAAAATTGATCAGATATTAGGTTTTCCACCGTATTATAGATGACAAACCACAATATGATATTCAGGATGATCATGAATCGGTTCAGTGTGAACATCTTTTATATTAGTCATAGGTATTTTATCCGTCCTATCTTTAGTACCAATCCACAGCTGATCTTGTTCCAATTTGAAAGTTAGTCTTACTTTATTACCAGATTTGTTCAGCATACCAACTAAGGGATAACTAGGAAGTGGTTCCTAAAATATGTTTTTTAAAAGATGAATAATTGATAAATAAAATAACATTGTTTGTTTGATCACAAACTCCGGAAACGAAACATCATTTAAAAAATGTGATGCGAATCAAGTTTTGGTTCTTAACTATTACTGTTAAAAAAATGCATATCACACCTGGGTATCCAAAATACCCGGCATAACGTCCTCTGGTAATCCTTTATCTAAAACTTTGCGGTGTACTTTTTGTTGCGAAAGAGGTTCCTTACTAACAGCTGCTGCTGCACTTTCTTCAGCGATCTCTTGTTTCGTAGGTATAGAAACAGCTAGAACGTCATCTAGCTTTGATCCAACAATCATGACTTTGGCACCTGTAACAACAATTGAAACGTTATTTAGCATTCGAGGCCTGTTGCATTCATTGTGCTGTCCGAATTTTGAAGCATGCATCACTCGTGACTATATGGAAGCAGCATCATTTGATATGAACACCTCACCTTTTGTTACTCCTAAACTTCTCAGAGTCTGATCATCTTTGGCCAATCCCTTGATCATGATTTTCTGCATTGCCTCTGGCACATTGATGATGTTATGAAGGTATGTTTTGAGCTCACCAACAGTGCCATCCAGTGCAAAAGTAACATCTATCTTTTTCTTGTTGAAGATGACTTTAAAGTCTATCTTCTCGCCTGTATCTTCCATAGCTTTGTCGACAGCAGTAGCATTTTCTTCAGCTTTACTTACACTGCTACTGGAGTCGTTATGACTTTTTTCACCTGAAGTCTGCACCGAATTAGAGTTTGGCAGAACCTCTGGACAAGTTGTCGTGTTGCAGCATTCTGAAATAAGCGTAAACATAGATGCATGCAAGTATTTAGTGAATAAATACTACCTACGCTCTCTAATTATTCTACAATGCTCAGTTCTATATATTTTAAAACACATGGGCACAAATCCTTGTTTTAATTTTAATATAGTCTAACAAATAATAGAAAAGCAGTTGGTTCATTGATTTACCGTTTATATTAAGATTTTCATCAATTTCAGGGACGAGATGTACTTGACAAGCAAACAATTAGTTAAACTATATCCAAGTAAATATCCATCATGATGAATAGACAAAAAAAGAAAGTCATCACGTAGGTTAAGTTTAAAAAAAGACGAGTAGAAGTAAATAGCTTTTCAAAAAGTATCAATGAGTATACGGCTTCGAAAAAAAGGGAAAGCAGGTCAATGCACTTACCCACATCCATCTTTCACGTGTTCTTTCAGTATACAGTTGATCTTCTTCCTGCAAAAAATCCTTGTTATTGTTGTTGTTGTTGTTGTCGTGACTAGTGTTGTAAAATGACCGTCTTTTTTATTTTTGGTCATGTCACAAAAAAAATGACGGAAAAAGACCGTCAATGTCCGTCCGAAAAATTTTCCCAACTTTTTCTATGTAAAATGACCGTCATTTTAAAAATGGTCCGGTCTCTTGGACGGACCGTCAAATGACGGTCATTTTACAACTATATAGTAGAATGGACAATTTTTTAATTTATTTATTTCATAATAATAATAATAATGGGTTTGTAGTTAGGTGTATTAAAGTAAATAAATATTTAGGAATAGGTTTAAAGAAAAAAGAGACGATTTATTCATAAACTTTATTATTTTTTTAAATTTACTCAGTTATTTCAGTTAATTAAAAATTTTTATTGAAACAAATTGAACACTTTGTACCATTTATATGATACCAACATATACTTATTGCATTAGAACACAAATTTTTATAGTCATTTTCGACTTATCACAATGGCTTAACAGTTTTTTCTTAAAAATACTTTGTTTTATATCTTATTTCTTTGGAATCTTTCAAGTTTCTAAATATCAATAATCTAAGTCAGTCTCTACTGGGTAACTAAAATTAGAACCAATATTTAACAAAATTTGAGCAACATCCGCTTCTGTATTAAGGTTTTCGTTATCAGACATTTCAAAGTCTTCAATAACCTCATCATCAGGTTCACTTATGATATCTTCTGACTCTTTTTGTTTTATATAATCTTTTTCTCGTAAAAGTTTCAAGTTATGTGATATGTAAGTTATTTTTATCGAGCGCGACGTAGTTAACCTGTTCCGTTTACTACAGTGAATCCAACCTTGCGTACTAAAAGTTCTCTCTGTACTAACCTTGGAGAAGACTTGTGACTTGTTCACTTATCAAAAGCTATCTAACTGCAGCGCGAGACTGCGTGAATGAAAAAGATTTCTTAGGCTTCTTCCACATACCCCACAGCGCATATATAGAGCTGTAAAATAGAAAGAACCAATTACAATAAAGTAAACAAATACACAATAGATCTGATCATCTGATTGGTTCTTTACACTGCGATTGGTTCTTCCGTACTGCGCAAAGTATATTTCACACTTCTAATACGCACCATGCGGGACTGCCCAAAAAAGACGCTCGTCACAAATTTTAAGTTGGTCATCGGACGGTCATTTTACGGTCCAGGGACCAAAATCGGTCCGTCACAATGACGGCTTTACAACACTAGTCGTGACCCTCGATAGGTATATATAAAACTGACTGTGTTATGTATACATACACTTATGTATATATAGAAAATAAGTAAGAGGTGGGGCTTACGCACAGAGCTTCTGTTCGTGCGCAGATCAGATCAGCCGGATATCAGTTAAGGAGGAGGAGTACCTGTCGCCTTCGCTGTTATTATTTTTTATTATTTTTATGATGAAGTTGTTTCTCCGCTCTTCCAAATTGACACCGTGAACAAGAGGTGTGTTTAGGAGGTAGTCCTCAGAACTCGGAAAATTCATCTTTACGTTAGAGTAAGAATTTTCTAAATAGTCCTTGATACATCAGCTCTAAATTTGTTTGCAATAATATAGAATGATAATGTAAAGTACATGTGATCTTGATTGATATTGCTGATTTTGAGTGTTTCAGCTCCAACATTTTTCCTTATGGAGGGGATTGAAGGATTCAAAAAGTTTACTTTTACTTTACCGGTTTACTCTATCGGTAAACAATGATTTTTTGTGATGATTTATAATTATTCAAGGATGTAATATATATTTAAAAAAGCAAAACCTCAAGATCAACCAATCGAACCAATATTGTGCGTTTATAAGAGCTTAAAGTAAGTATCTGTCTATTACTACACAAATATTGGATTTATATCAAAAGAACAGTCTGGAGATGGATAGATTCCTACCTTACCGAAAAAGTCAATTTGATTATTATATATAGCTTTGCAACTCTAATTATTAAAATAACTATTGAAAAATTTCTAAGTCTCGAAATTTTTTCAACGGCGGCCACATAAACAACTTTTATTCCATAAGATTTAACATGCAAGGTTACTTTTGAAAGTTACTTCTTGACATTTCAAAGAATGAATCAAGCTGTAATTTGACGATACTGATTGGGAATTCAAAGAATAAGACAGAAAATAAGATTAGTATGTCAAACGAACGACACAAGATCTAATTTTTCATCGCCTCTCTCTCGAACTAAAATTAATTTTCAATTGTTCTTTGTGAGACAAATGTGCGTCAATTCTGGTTCTTTGCGTAAAAAAATTAATTAATTTTTCGAAGTGAAACAAATCAACTGATGATCGGTAGGAAACTGATATTGTATATAATGCAAATAACTAGATTTTTTTTCTTTTTATTTAAGGTGAAACAACTTTTTTCTCTTTCTATGATATTGGATAATGTGTATTTTATGCCATAAGCCATAAGCACATAATCAGTTGAAAGCTCCTAAATAAACTGATTTTTACAATCAATCTTAAAAAATAAATATGCTTTTATGAATAGTTAAATAATAAAAAAAAGCACGCTCCCTGACAGAGTAAACTTGAGTTTAACCACCACGAGAAAAAAAGAGTAGATATTCAGATTTTTTAATTATTATTTTTTAAGTTTTTTCTTTAATATTAATTGAATTCTTGACTTTTGTTAAAATTGCGGATGCTCGAATATTTTTTTATTTCCACATACGAAGTTTCATATAAGTAAAACTTTAGTTGTATCAAGCTCAGAACATAGTTGCTTTAGCGCTTTTCAGCAGTGCCAGCGGAGAGCAGAGTCAATAAGATACGTTTATAAACTAATAAGCACGACGAGTGGTTGCAGGAAAAATTATAGATATTTACATATATCTAGATGTAAGATATTTTTGGTTGTGGTCAACAAGTCAACTACATAACCTGTAACAATAACATAAAAGAGGAGGTACTGCATTACACGGCCAGATATTCGCGACCCCTCCGATGAGTTGAGTGACACTGAAGTTATATACTGAAGTACGTGATTTCAGTGTCACTCAACCGGCGGAGGGGCCGAGAATATCTGATGGCCGTCTACTGTACGGTATGGTAACTGTGGTGGCGCTATGGTATAATAATAATCATAAGTGAGTATAAGTGAGCATGCGATTTGCGAAATACGAATGCGACCATCTGCAGGCGCAGGCACGTAAAAGTAGCAGTTTTCGATTATGAGTCGGAGTCCCGCGCGATTGACGGAGGGGTTATGAGTGTGTGCGCGCTACCGTCGTCGTCGTCGTCGTCGTCGCCGTCGCTACCGCTGCAGCAGCCGCTCCCGCGCACTGATTTCTCGGACAAACCGGGCCACCCTCTTCTATAGTATACTTCTCTCGTCCCCAGCATCGCGGGTGCTTCTACGAATATATAACTGAAAGAGACTACACTTAAGTAAATAGTGTTCATTAACAATCCTTGCAGCGGTTGAGCAGAAGCTCCCCCGCACACTATTGTAACAGTTCCACATAGGTACAGAGAGACGTAGACACGGCACGCGTTACAGTTGGTATAATAACAGCTCCTCGGGGCGATGCCGCCGAAGAAGCGGGACAGGGAGTCTGATGCGAGCGCGGTCTCTGGTCTCGGGCTCCAACACCACCATCACCATATCTACAATCAGATGCAGTCGCAGCCACAGCAACAGCTACAACAACAACAACAGCAACAGCAACCGCTGCCGCCACACGCCCAGCCCACTCAAGCCAGGATGGATCAAATGCACTCGCCTAACAACGAGCTCTTCCTGCAGGCTTTCGAGAGTGAGTAGCTTCATTTTTCTTATAGGCATTATAATAGTGCTTTGCCGTGCACCAATAATGACCTTCGAACCGTACGGTTCCCCAAAATTTAAACCTAACCTGGCGCGCGTCCATTGACAAACTCCTCGGGCCCCTTTTCTCATTAATATCATCTTCAAGTCCCCATCAAGTAAGTTCAATTGAGTTAACCAACTGATTACCCATGCACTGCAATTAAGGAGTAACGTAAATTTTGTTCAGGTACCGGCCTTGTTTATAACTATCCTCAAGTAATGGGAAAGTTTCTTTCTCTCGTTAAAAAGTGTGTGCCATTGGAGAGGCCTTTTAAGTCCGAAATCCTCTAAAGCTAATACGATTTGTCAAAAATCGTTGAGTATTGTACCAAACCCGAGCTTGACAAAAATTTATGCTTACGTTTCCTTGTTTATCTTATAATTTGTCGTCGATTAAGAACGAATATTTTTTTTCTCGAGGTACAATATTTAAGTATCTACTAGTATTAAGTATCTAATAGTACGCATTTTTATTGTAAGAGCAATCGATTGGCAAAAACCAAACGGTACGATCAGTTTTCATTTTGCATCCAATATACATTAATGGAATCCATACGTGCTACTTCGGTATAACCGAAAGTTACAATTGTTACAAACTAATAAAAGCGTGTTAAAAAGGAAATGAAGAGTGCATAGGTTGAATTAAAAAGAATTTCAAAGTAGCCGTATACTTGACAATATTAATTATTATTCTAAAAAAGGGTACAGGCGCGAGGCGCACTTCGAAAGCATAAAAAACGTCTAAAAATTAGCGAGTGAAAAAAGCCCAACGGATAGTGGTACTTACACGCGATTGTAAATCAGAAATATATAAAAATTGAAAAAAAAATTTTGTAAACCACGAAGTAAGTACTTATTATACGAGAGCAGCAGGGAAATGTCGTAAGTCTTGGTGACTCGAAATAATTTTAATACGAGAATTGGAGTATCAGCTTCACCTTATGGTAGCTGATAAATGATAAGAAAATATTAATACTTAACGTGCATATAATTATGTTGAACCGTATTCCCGAAATTAGTGTAAAAGCAAGTAGCCCATACAGGTATAAGTGTATTATATCACGTACCGATAACTGATTTTGACTTCATCTGAATATTTAAGCTTGCTTAGTTACGTAATTATATTTTTAAAAGTCTAAGAAAACAGTTGTACCATTATTTTTCTAATGGTCACTAGAGTAGGTATATTATGAGTAAAACATCTCACAGTCAACAAAATATTCGCTCAAGTGAAGCTAATTAGCGAGCGCGAAACCTTATACCTGTAACAGCATTATCATTCAGTATTATCAATAATATATATTATACTCGCTATGGTGCGATTATGCACCACACTTGACTCACGTCTGAAAATCTTTCAAGCATTCTCCCGCTGTATTTACTAAGTATGGCCAAAATATCCCCCAGTTGCCATGTATATTTGTTTTATTATGATAAAATATACTTATAAGTTTAAAAGTTCCCTGCACAAAGACGAAAAGCAGCAGCTCCACCAAACACGACCATAGCATTTGCCTGCTAGTCAACCATTTTTTCGTCTTCCTCTTGTACTTATTCACCTCTCTTTTCTTTGCACGTATACGTGTATGTACGTATTGGGCACTTGCATGATATACTTACAGTTTGCAAGTGTTTTTCTTTTTTACGTCCTTCAGCGCGAACGGAAGATTTAAAATAAATTTTTCGTTTTTCTGCAAACAATGTTGATAAATTCGGTGATAGTAATGAGATAACTTGCATGGTACTTATTTTTAGCAAGGTATTTTTTCGATGCTCGTGCGATGGAGTTCGTGTCAAATTTTATTACTTTTAACTTATACCCGATACATTGACAACGTACGACAGTCTGTACAAAAAAAAATGCAACTCAGATTTTTCTATTTGAAATAATAACAGAAAAATCAGAGTTGCGCTTTTTTTGTACGAGTTGTTGATCAATTTAGTTACGGAACAAGTTACACTCTTGTATAGATAGCCAGCGTTGAAAAATATACAATGCCGTCCACAAAAAATATATTCTTTCTCGTTTCGAAAGATAATGACTGCGTGTAGACAATATTTCTAATTCATTTATTTATCTTATCGTAAGTTAAGTAGTTTTACGTACTGTGAAACACGTGCATATTTATCATCCATTTATGCAATAGATCGATTGTCATTAAATTATTATTTAAGTTAACGGGATCAGAGGGTCATAGTCTGCCACATGCGTAACAAGTTCGAGTGCACAGACGTCTCGTATCAAAACGAGATTCACCTCGGTCATCATTTCCCGTTCTGAATCCCAGAAGGATCAACGTTAACTATGTATTCCCAAACCTTTTGTAGACTGTCTCTTATAATTATGTTGTGGATTACGCTTGCCATCTTGCGACCGTGACTCGAACTTCGAAAATTTCACTACGAAAACTTAGTCCAACATATATCATACAAGACTACTTATATCTTGGCAAATAAGTATATTAATACTAAGTAATGCCCAAAAATATTGAGGTAACTCTTTGCTTCTGAATATAAAATTGTAACTTCTTTTAAAACAATTATTTACTAGTAATTAGATAAAGAGGAGTATAATTTTTTTCGTTTTTCATACTAAATATTCGAATAATGGCAATTGTAAAATTTGTCTCTGTCTTTTTTGCTTTTCATTTCTCTGTTTCTCTTCTTCATGGATATAAAAAAATTTCATCTATACCGGAATGTTGTTATCGACAATAGTCAATGCATCAAAATTCATACGTCAAGTAGTTGTTTTCATGAAAAAGCAAAATCATACGAGTTTTCATATATTTTCGAATACATTTATTTCATTAGTAGTTATAAAAGTATAATATCTTTGTTATGCGTGATGACTACATTTTCGTTATTACTAATCGTTATATCGTTCAGTTAGAGAAAAGTGTATTGTACAAAAAAGTTTTAAACACATATAACTTTCTCCCGTAATAAACTTTGTAAAACGTCAATTTGTAAATTTATAACGAAAAAAATCGATTTTTTTTTCTCTCCAAAGTTAAATAGCTCGTAGAAGTATACTAGATAATTATTTTTTCATAAAATCTTTCCGAATGCAAACCACAACGTTATAATGGGGAAATAAAATGAGTCTAAAGGGATGGATGCTGCTTCAGTTAGTCTTAAAATTTAAATACTTACTCACAGAGTTTACATGCATTATTAGTCCACACGAAATTTACGCTCGTTACACAGACGATGGGTTCGGTCCAGTATGGGGTTATACTCTTCTTGTTCTGGTAACAGTGCAAATTGCTCCTGCAGTCGAGTCATGGTTAAAAATACGAGAAATTTTCCATAAATCGCATCTAATTATCATCGCCATATAATGTGAAGATTGTCCACCAATTTAGTAATAAGACGTGAAATGCAAAAACAATATTGGCTATTATCACTGTAGGAAGATAATCTTTATTATTTATCATATAACACATAAATCTATGGAATATGAGAAGAAAGTGGAGCATTTAAGTAGGGGGGCTTAGACTTGCATTTTCTAAAAATTTGCACAGAGAATAAAATTGTAAAAAGGAATAATGTTCAATTTCTTTGTTTCAGAACCTACTCAGATATATCGGTTCTTGCGTTCACGAAACGAAGCATCGGTGAGTATATTACATAAAGCAACATTTAATGTTACAAAGGCAATCCCATATTGAACGTTAACAGTTTATACCCGCAATCGTAGTTTTTTGTTCGTACACACCATAATTACTATAAGTGGTATACACATTTACCGACAAGCGAGCGATTATTTGATATTTTTTTCAAATGATGTACTTTTAATTTTTTTTGCTCATGCTTATTTTTGTCAATCCTTCATTTTATTTTACGTTACGTAAAAGCTGCTACAACAACAACAACAACAATAATAATAAGAATAATAATAAGAATAATAATAATAATAATAATCTAGCACCGAAGGAAGAAAGAATGAAACAAAGTGTTTGACGTTCTACGTAAATCGTTCATTACTGTGTTGATGAGAAAAACGTGATAATGTATCGTGCTAGATCGTAAAGCTTAAAAAATGTATGCTAGTTGTAAAAAATTATTGTTGTGTTGCAGCCAATATTTCTGTACAGAAACTTGACGTACATGAGACAACGTATGTCTCGAAGTCACAAGTCTCGGCAAGGTTTTCGAGTGAATTCGATACTCGACAAAGTAAGGGCCAAAAAGGAACAAGAGCACAACCGCAACTACTTGACCCTCACGTTTCTCGGATTTTACGATAAACAGCGTAGGTTTTTACAACAATCAACTCCCAAATGCCGTTGATGAGTATTTATGTACTTTCTACGACTTGCTCTTGTATTTTCAGTAGAATCTACTCAAGATCGCGTCAAAGTCGAAACTTTTTTGTTAAAAATTTGCCACACGAAGCGTAAAGACGTTAGCTCGCCCATAATGCAGGTCAGTATACTACCTATACATGTAAATCCAAACGAAATGACGTTTTGCCGTATCACCGGTGCAGTGCAGTGAAAAGGGCGCAACCTGATGATTTACTTTGTGCAGGTTTCTATGGGTGTGAGCGAGGTACCGATAAACCCTACCGATAATCAACCGATAAGGATACCCGCCATCTCCATACCCAGCGAATCATTTAGTTTAAATAACGGCCACGTGGCCAAAACGTACATGCTGCTGCTTAAGGTTGTGCACTGCGTCTCTAATAGTGGATGCCCCACGCAAAACTGTGATATAGAAGGTACGTAATAATTTTTTCAATCAAATCTTTCCGAATCGGATATCTTTGGAAAGATAACCGGATTTCTATATAATTGTGGGTACAGTTGTTAAAAGTGAACGAAATGCTAGCGTCGTGTAAGTATTCGTACCGTTAAAAGAAAAAAAATTATTTCAGAGCCAGCGCAAAAGCGGCGCAAGTCAGCCAACGGTACTGCCATGAAAATAAACAACGGTGAGGAGATGAAGCTTTACGGCTCAGAACTCATCGTCTACGACAAATACAATCGCTGCCAGTTAAGGGATGGTGAGTACGTACTCAATCTCCAGGAGGTTCAGGTCAATAGCACGAGGTGCAGTCCAAAGAAGCACAGTGCCTGGGAGACGATCCCAGACATCAAAGACAGCGTACCTTTCGAGGTCTTCAGTCGCGGTCCCTCGATCAAGTTCAAGCTCTGCTGGGTCAACGAGGCCAGCAACGGCTTCGTCGAGCGGCCGTCTTCAAATCCACTGCCAAGCGTTGACAATAAGGAAAATCGACCCGGAAACAGTCAGTACTTTTATTATCATCGTTCTATTTAATTTTTCATTTTAAAAAACTTTTTTTTCAACTAACGACTGTATTTGTTGAAAAAAAAAAAAAAAAAAAAAAAAAATTGTTCTATTTCAGATGGATTAGATAGATGCGCAACTAATCATAATAATAATACTACTATTATTACTAATAATAATAATAATACAACACTGCCTACACCTAGTCCGCTTGCAACTTCGAAAATTTCAGTTGCAAGCTCAGATAAAATAGAAGCAGCCAAGGGAAAGCAGCAGATTGTCTACCAGTTTATGTACAATAATAATAGTAGACAGCAGACCGAAGCAACGGCAGATTTTCATTGCCCCTGGTGTTCGGTCGACTGTGGTAGACTGTATTCACTCTTGAAGCACTTGAAACTGTGTCACTCGAGATTTACCTTTACATATACTGTAAGCAACTGTCAGTTTGTAAAAACTCGATAGGATGGTTTTTGCTCTTAATTTGATCAAGTAACATTTTTTTTCCATTCATTCAGCCAACACCCCAAGGTGCTCGAATAGATGTAGCCATTAACGAATGCTACGATGGTTCTTACTCTGGTAGTCCACACGAGTTAATTTCTCAGCCTGTCAACGAGGACTCTAAAAAAGGGCCTACGAGACGCACTAGTGTCACAAATATTGTCGTGTGTCGACCTAAAAGACCAAAGCCAAGCCTTTCGGAATTTTTAGAACTCGACGAAAATGAGTTTGAAAATTCTCGGCCCTACATATCTGGTCACAATAGGTGAATAAATATTTTTGTTTATATTTATTGAATTACTTTTAGAAAAAAAACTTTGCTCAAGGGAAGGTGTATCCGCATATTGAATTTCCAGATTATATCATCATACAGTTACGTGTTTACCAATTTATCCGAAAGAGTTGGATGTTGATTCGGAAGGTGAAAATGATCCAAAATGGCTACAGACGAAAACTGTGATGATGATCGACGACTTTACGGATGTAAATGAAGGAGAAAAAGAACTGATAAAGATGTGGAATCTTCATATTATGAAGCATGGATATGTGGGTGACTGCCAAATTCCATTAGCATGTCAAATGTTTCTCGAAATGAAAGGCCGGGAGCTTCTTATGAAAAACCTCTATCGCAACTTTGTTTTGCACATGAGCAACCTGTTTGACTTTGGTCTCGTAAGTCCTGTCGTTTTGTACCAGACAATTCAAAAACTTCAAGACTTGATGAAAGATGAAGGTGAAGATGGAGATATTCGTAAAGTTCTGCAGGAATCGCATGCAGTTCAAGTCGAAAGGTGGATCACCAATGGCAGCCAGAATTCTTCAGAAGTTCAGAAAACCAGTAAGTATGAAAAAAAAAAAAAAATGTAAATAAATAAAATAAAATATAGAAAAAAAAAGATATGATGGAAAATAAATTGTTTACAGTAACCATCAGTCAAGCCAGTAAAGTGAATTTCAACAATGAGCCAACAAATTCGAATGCAAGACGAAAGACGACGTTACCAATGGGCTCGCCTCCAGGCACCAATATCAATGGTATCAAACATCCGAGCATGATGGCTATAAAGGCAAATAATATTACAAAGGATAACCAAATAAATAGTGACCTGCCACTAAGTAGACGTAAGAGCACAAATTCCGTTGTTGTGGAAGATAACACTTCAAGTGCAGCCATGGGTTCAGCGCATATGAGACGAAAATCCATGGCTAATGGTAGTGATAGTGTCAGCGCTGACTTTCCCAAACGAAAATTAGTCTTAGATGTGATGCCGGCTAGTGCTAATACCAATCAAAAGACATCTCAAAATGGCACTGTGTGTTAAAACTGCAGTCTACCAGCGACTTGGCTATTATAGATTTTTTGCATGGAAGGGATGTTCTTCATTGATAAACTATTTCAATGGAATGTGTATGGATATTTTAGTTTTATCTGTACAAGCAAGCCATTGAATTAATTATATTACATTAGTGTTTGCAATGACTGTATACTACAAGTATTTGAATCATTAAAAACATTTTTTTATACTGTTATTATTTTTGGGGGATATAATAATCCAAGCGATTGAAAAATACAAAAGTCTTTTTAGTGATCATTCTTTTTGTCAATAATGAATGGAGAATTTATACAGTTTAAAAATGTATAAGCTACGCATTTTAGTAGTTTGTTGGTAACAGTATGAGGCTGAACCTTATATTTAAATAAATTTCTTTGAGATGTTGATTTATCAAAATATTTTATGACATTTGGATTAATTAGATTTCGTGAGTCTTTAAAACCAAACATGACTTTTATTCCTCCAATATGACTTTACATCATAAGCATACTCCACCTCGTGCATTGTGTTTACAATGTTTTTGTACAGTATTTGTTGCACGTAATTAATAGTGAAGTTGTATAAATAATTGAATGAATCATTGTCGACTTCTGCGGAAATATGTAAGTTGGAATGAAGTGTTTGTTACTATATCACAATCTGGTAATTTTTTTGTCATGAAATAATTTACTTTTTTAGTAAACACTATTTTCTTGATTATGTTGAATGATTCTTAGTCTCTGCAGTTATAAAAAATACGATTCAAGTGACAAACTCCTATTTGTTGTAAAAGGCTTATTATCCCCTGCAGAGTTCTTCAACATACTTAACCAACCAAGTATGTATTTAACTGTTTATCAAAACATTAATCAATAATCGTTTTTAGATGCTCAGTACTTTCAACTTATTGAGTGACAACAAACATTTTTTTAAATAAAAAATGGTATTTGATTTTTTTTTTCATTTTGCATGGGGTATATTAAAATAATCGGTACTAGAATAGTTAAAAAACAAATAAAAGAGATTTTTCCTACTACATATCAAAACTAATGAATGATGAATAAATTTTTTTTACTATCACGGAAAATTTTTACGCTAGTGTTAAGAAAACAGTCATCGGATCCATCAGGAGTTTGTCATTTGAGTACTGTACTATCTCACACTTTAAACCTCATTCTGTAAATATTTTTAAAACATTCAATCCTAAATTTTTGTTCTTTAAAAAGTATATTCATAGTTCGGGGTAACAGTTCAAAATCGATAATGTAAAGCTTTTTTACTCTAGTCAACAATATGTTGATATGCTAGTTTATCTGATAAATTTCCACAACTAGTATAAATTAGTTTCCGAAATTTGCCCACTCACGAACATCAAAGTTGAATGAAAAATAACTGATTACTTTTTGAAACATTGTTTAAAATTATTTTCATGTGCACACATTGTTTGAAAAAAGCAAAAGTCAATCAAATAGAAAAAAATCAACGTAACTGTAATTCTTCAACTACATACTCCTATCACGTGCATATATGTAACATATTTATAAAATATGTTGCACGCATGTATTATACATTCAATATGCATGGAATCATGTATTATAAAAAAATTGAAAATATACATCCAAATACTTCAGTTACGTATATTTGAGTGAATTAATGTAGAGTGAAAGTGCCTTTAAAAAAAATTCCAAGTGTTTCACAATGCAGAATATCCACGGAACGACGGTCCGACAATAACTGTGAATTGCATTGGTGACTCAATTAATTTCCTCCCGATACAAATGTAAAAAGTGAGCGAAGTGTAAAAAAAAAAAAAAATAATAATAAAAACAACAATATTTATATTTAGCCAACCAACGTTGTCATAATATAATATTTTTCAGCATCGTAACCGTAAGCACTTTCTAAAATTGCATTTCAAATATTGCGTTACGCATAATACGTGCTGCTTTTAGGGCGGTCTTATATGTCAACTAGTTATTTAAAAAAATGTTGATGCGACTTGCAGTAGTCTTAAAAAATTTGCACATCAAGTAATCAATGTATTTCGCGAAAAAGAGGAGATTTTTCACGTAAATAATATTGATGTATATTTTTCACTATGACACGACTATGGGTGCACGTTGCTCAAAGCTAGAGCAATTAATTATGTGTCCGATGCTTGTAAATTGATTCGCTAAGCCACTCGGACAGGTCCATTTGTGTACTTATCTACAGATATAAATGTACCTCTGCGACCCACTCCGATCACTTGTCAGCGAAAACACCATTATAATGGCACAGCGCCGGGATCAGAATATTATTCTCGTGTTAGCTTCGGATCTATGCTATCGAAGTATGGTATATATCTATCTGGCTATCATGCAGTTGGATGGTGTAATTGACGAAAAAAAGTGAAATTCATTTTTTTGGCAATCATGACATGATTGTCCACAAATACTAGTGTTTATTATAAGATGTACATAGAAAGAAATTTTCAATAAACTCTGCGAATATTAAAAGCGTGAATGAGACTTTGATTTTCTCAACCTTTGTCCTATTCTTGTTTTTTATTCAACATTAATTACTGCTCATTTATTCAGTTGTTCATTTACATTACCGATTGTTAAATGTTTTTGCATTCTCAAATGATTTATCTCAATTTTACATTATATATACGCTTGTCACGCTCAGTTTTACAATTACACGTTGCACTTTAGGTATTATATCGCTTTTACATTTTATTTCTCCTTTTATGTTTTAGTTGAACGATATGTATATTTTATAGGTACAAATTTTTGGCAACTTTTTTATTCTTTCACAATCCGTATCAATATTCAAGAAAATTTTATTGGTAGAGTTAGGTGCCTCTGGTGCGCAATCGTGTATAATTTTTTTTTTTTTTTTTTTTTCGTGTGAAGTTAGCGGTTAGTAAAATTGAAAAAAAGGTATTCGTTAAACATAAATATATTTAATTTAGCCATAAAATGCATGCAAACTTCACATAGGTACATAGTAGGGTGTGAGAAAAATATACGTATGTCAAGAAAATGTTTACACTAATGTAATTGATTTAACTGCGCGAGTACTTGGAGAAAAAACTAATTTTTCAAAATTGCCGTAAATGTTGGCCCGGTCGTTATGAGTACCGTATTTGAAGCCTACGCTAATGCCACAGGTACAAATCAACCAACATTATGAAAAACTTCATATTTTTGGTACATCATCCGACAAAACCATAGCTAGCTATCGTTGACGTAATCAAAAAAGAAAAAAAAGTTTTAATGTCTACTGTCTTATATGCACCTCGAACAATGTCAATAATGAGAAAGAAAAGGTCATCAGACGACGGAAGGGCCGATAGCAATAAGTGAAGACTCGAGCGGGCCGCTCAGCGACGAGACGGTCGAGAGAGTCGAGGAGCCGGGCGATGTGCCGATAGCCGCCGAGGTCGGTTTGATGGGCTCAGGTGACGCGAGCCCCGGGCGCAAGTGTCGACAACGGGCGCACAAGCGTGACCCCACCTGCGCTCGGATCCTCGACCCGAAACACGTCCAGTGGAATCGCCAAGTCGACGTCATATATTACTCGGGCGACTCGTTCGGAGGTCAGTATAGTATACTATACAAACTTGACTCCAAAGGGTCATTTCTTTTTTTGGAAGTGTCCTTACCTGCAGGGTATATAACATTATTTACGCATCTTCAAGCGAGTCTCAACATTGGGTGTGTATTATTTATACATATTGCGATCTGTGGATTCGCTTGACTTTTACCTGAACGTACAAATTTAAATTGAAGCAAAGTGAGTGTGAAGATTTTTTAATTGACAATCACGTGCGCAGGTAAAGTGCTGCGTCGCGGAAGCGAACCCCTGCGCGAAGAGGCCGAGCAGCAGGCGCGTCGCAGTCGCTTCGTTCAGCTGGCCCTGGCCAAGAGCGAGCCTTGGCTCTTTCTTCTGTCCAAGTAATATTTAACTCCTCATTTATCCTGTCTTATTTTTTGGCCTTGGTCAAATACCTTTCCAACAAGTTTCTTTTTTAAATGGCAACATTTTTTTCGCCTCGAGCTAAGCAAGTATGGATATTCTACATCATCACGACAAAATTACATGTAGAATTTCATATTTCTTTATTCCTCGAGAACGGAGGATTTTCGTCGTAGCTAAGTAGTTAGTGCATACGTTGCTTGTGTTGTTTTGTGATTTACAGTACCCGAGAGATTTTTATTTCAAAATTTATTGTCTTTACAAATGACGAAACTTTGTTCCGGAGGTAGCATATTATGTTGACTTGTTGCTTTAAAAAAAAAAAAAAAAAATGATCACACATTACACTTATTCGGATGAACGATACTTTGCTCAACACTTCTCGATCTTCATTAAGATCATCTGACTGAGCCTTTCGTAGTCAAAGTACTGGGGAAAGTCTAACTTGACTTCCTGTATCGACCAGTTCAACTTGTGGCGCTCGATGCAGCGCAGAAATTCCTCGTACATTGGCGCTACGGAATCCAAATCGGATATCGTAAACACGTAGCGCTTCTCCAAGGCGACGTAAGTTTGGCAACCACCTGACAAATCCAGCAGCCTCGCCAGACTTTTGACAAATCCGTCCGTTATCTTGTCGTCGTATATAACTGCAACAAAAACACACAGCTATTCGATTTTTGAGATTTTCCTACGCACCTCAACGAATTACTTTTAGTTCATTTTTTCGTGCCTCTCGATGATTTTAATACAAGTACCTTTTGTGTCGGTAAGTAGTTTAACTTGAACTGTTATTTTGCTGCCCCTAGCAATAAAAAAAAAAAAAAAAAAAGTTATAACTACTTAAACGAAACTCTGGTGAATTAAAGCCTTAACCCGAAATCGTCAAACAAGATCATTTCTTAAGATAGCGCTTTCTTCTCAACAAGTTTGAGCCACGTATATACATGCAGTACTTCTTTGCTTCGAATCGTTAATGTATTTACTCATTACAGATATTGTATACACACATATAATTACGTTGCATGCAGTTATTAAATGATTAAAGTGATTTACCGTCAGCTGCCATGATGACGTCGACTTTGCCGATTTTTGTCTTTAACGTTGCATTCCAGTTTGGGTCCAAAAAATTAAGCTCCGTCACCGTAACTTTGGCATTGACGAGTTGCCTGTTCCTCTCAAAGTTTTTTTCAATCAACTTGAGTATCCCTCCGATGTCAACATCTAAAACGCATAAGATTATTATTCACATGGAAATATTATAGTTTCGAATCGTCGGTGAAAATCACGTTGGCCTTCACGTATAGGTGTGAAAATTTATTTACCTGTACAAACGACTTCCTTGGCAAACGCACTGGCTATAATACTGTCGAACCCAACCCCGGAGCCCAACTCGAGCACCACCTTGTCCCGGAACACTTGTGGATGCGAGATAATGTAGTCGCCGAGTAAAAGCGCCCCGCGCCAAATTTGCAAGCCGACCAGCTTCAACTCGGTAGAAATGCTGTGCTCTGTATGATAATTGTTGCGTCAACAACAATACTTATTTAGAATGAATAACGAGTTCTGCAATATGACTAATGAGCCCAAAGGCGGACGTACCGATTAAAATAGTGCCCTTTTTGTTGCGCTCCAGAACCAAGTCGCCGTCCTCGTCGTACTCCAGAGGCCCGTTTTCCGAGCGGCTCTTACGCATGTGCGCCGGATACTCGAAGAGAAACGCCGACACCGCGTCTGCGGAACCACGTACCAAACTTGAGAGGAAATTTCGTAATGCTCGAACATCGGTCAAGATGTAATCGCAATAGGTGCAAATTAAGTGTTTTTTTTTTTTTTTTTTTTCTTTTCCTTTTTAATGTGTACAGGTGTAGGTACTCACTGTTACTGCTGCTACCGTCGGTGCTGTCCACTTTGCGCGACTTGTCAGCGTCCCTTTCCACCAAAACCTCCGACGTTACTTTGTGACCCGTCATTTTCTACACGACAGACTAAATCGGTTTTATTTCCAAAGACTATATAAATGTTAAACGTATGCGCGCTTTCGTATAAACAAAAAAACAAAAACAAATACTGCCAACAAAAGTAAAGGAAATTATATCTATATCTTTGGCACTTTTACTGCAACCTCGATTTTCAATGATTTTTTTCAAATATTGCTTCCGGGTTTGCTCTATCGATCGGCCAATACATTCACTGAAAATCGGTATACTCTAGCTACATATACTTATATTTAAAGTAAGAAGGTAGCTGTATTATTTTATACAAACAGATAATTTATTAATCGTGGAGTTGAAAATTTTCTTGTAAATCTTTTGCACTACAAATCGTAAAAAATAAAAAAAAAAATGAACAGAACAATGACGGCATTTTTGCGAGTATATGTATATATATATACACGTACCTTCTATTAATATCGCAAACTTGGCCCTGCAGATTCGCAGTCAAGGTTCCGTTGGAGCTAAATAGGTATAGGAGGTATTGCCAGATGCTTGCACACATTAAGTACTCAAAATAATGTAAGTCCATGTGTACATATATCACGTAAACACTAGATGTCACATGTACGAGGGTACAATATAAATAAATTTATATAAAAATGTTTGTGTGCCACAAGTATTTCCTTTCCACGATTGTGAGTATATAGATACGGTAAGTATCTTCGGAGCCGGTGAGCGCGACGCACCAAGTGGTCGCGGGGACGGATCCACCTGCCGATCGGGGCAAACCCCGCGAGGTGGGCTGCCGCTGCGCAATTATAGATATACTCATTTGCGTGCTTTTTCTGCACGCGCTATTTATTTTCGGATTTTCTTAAGCGGTGGTGAGCCGGCCTTGTGCACGATATGCATATGAGAGTCGTTGCATATTTTGCCTCGCGCGCATCCCCTCCACCTTTCCCTTTGATGCTGCCTGGTGATGATGATGCGATCTTCCTCTCATTCAATCCGCATGAGATCTGAAATCATCGAGCGAGTAAGAACTCAAAACACGTGCGTTTCTCTGTCATTCATAAGAAGTATATCATACAAAATTACTAATCTACACCTATTTTGATACACGATCGTTTTATCTTTCGTCACTCATATTCGTCGTCTACTATTTTTATGAACAGAGCCACTATTTCGGGGAATTCCAAATAATCTCAATTTTTCTATTTTCATTTAATTAGTTATTTATTCGATTATAATTCTTACGCGGTAGTTTCCGGTAAAATAAATTATATTCTCGTTATTAAACGATCATTTTTTCTTTTGTTTTCGTTCAAACAAAGTACTAACTACCACACATATTTTCCATTTTAAATATGCCAAGTTAAATTCAAACAAATTACCTCATAAAATCATGTAAAAGGACTTGACTAAATTGAGATGAGATTAGATACCTAATGATAAGTTGAAATCTCGAACCATAAGTACAACATTATATGTATAGTGAGTTCTGGATACATATACAGTACGGACCTCACCAGATAACGCGATCAATTTGTACAGCAAGTGTAGCCATGCGCAAATAAGTAAATTGAGAGTGAAAAGACGAGCACCAATAACCAGCGATGGGATATAGTTCCGGCCAGATTTGGAAATTCTCTAAGACCCAACTTCTCTGACGTGGGAAATCACTAGATAAAAAAAAATAGTACCGAATAGACCCGGGGCGCTTACTGGCCACTCTGTTAAATAAATAACACAAGCGCCTGTCACTCGGTGACTCGGGGTGCTTACTGGCAACTCTGCTAAATAAATAATCGCGTATTTACGTACACATAACTATTTCAGCTGCGAATACATTTAGGGAACCGGATCAGCCGGAGCTGTAACGATTGGTTTTCAAAACCTTAAAGTTTTTTAACAGTGTCAGTCACGTGCGTGTGTAGGCGTAAGTTAAGCCATCTTTGAATTTGCCACCAAATCAGAGTTTCCGGAGTCATCCAATGGAACAGGGCTTCTACCATTACCGAGTCCAAGCGCGTCTTTTCATTGGAGGATTCCTTTTTTCTCTTCGGTGACTAATCTTTGATTGGTCATGCGCACAAAACAAAAGGCCAATGGCCGTAATTGTACTTGTAAAAGTTGTAAACCGGGCAATTTGACCGGGTCAAAATGCTCCAATGAATAAAGTTTATCTATCGAACAACCCAATGGAACAATAAAAAAATAGGCTCGATATAGGCATCTTTAAACAAATTCAACAGCAGTAATGATAATCACGAAATGCAATGTAAGTATTAACCTCGAAAGAAAAAGAGTCTGCAAAACTTGAAGCTAGCATCAAATAAGTAATACTTACTTCGAAAATTTGAAGCTCGGAGAGGCCAGTTCTCTTTGGCTCTCTTGTGAAATGTTGTATTGTTGCAGAAGAGCAATCCAATAAGATAAGTTTACGTAGCGCGTCGCAAGTCGCAATATCGCAAATCGCAAAGTGTTGTATCTCTCTCTTTTTCCTCCAACTTATAATACTTAACACTTACACCATAAGTATTACGTTACACGTATACGACGTTCGTAACTTCGTACGACTCGCACTACGCGACACGAGGCTCGCGAGAGGAGGACAGAATAGCCGACCGACCGAGGAGGTTGTGAGACTTGTGAGTGCTTATAGGTTCAACGCACGCGACCGCGACGCTCACTCATCGGCCATTTGTCTGCGAGAAGCCTAAGGATGAAGTTTACGTTGCTAAGCATTGCCAGTTGTTTCCTTATACTCGGGTTAGCCCGGGCTAAGATCGAGGTAGAGGATGACGTCCTCGTCCTCACCAAGGACAACTACGATGAGGCTCTCGAGAACCACGAGTACATACTTCTGGAGTTTTGTAAGTATACACATACGCCGACCTTTATTCAATAATTATGTTTCTTTCTCCAAATTATTTTCAACACCTGTTTTCCCACTTACCCTTTCCAAGCCCGCTTCCCTCTAATTGAGATGATTCGCCGACTCCGAATCTATTTGTTAGTTTCCTGTCAAGGTATGGAATAAAAATATGTCTGGTTGTATACGTGTGTGCATCTGCCCTGTCTAATCTTACTTGTCTGTTCCTCATCAACGATAACATCATTAGCAATAATAACTTATGTTATCCTCTAAAAATATTAACATGTAAACAAAGTATATTCACGAAATTACCGTCCAGGTACCTCTTATTGTATCCTCATACCCCTACATTGCAAGACTTTGCGCGCAAACCCACCCGGTCCACGTCATCTCTGTGCCTATTTTTTTTTTTTTTTTTTTTTTTCTTGGGAGAGCGCCTATGCTCTCTTCGTTCAACTGCTCTCGTGGCTTATCTACATATCTATATACATACATACGCATTGAATAACTCGTCAGTCGTCTCGTGTCTCGTTGTCTGTCGTGTTGGCGGATTTTTGTGCCGGCGTTGATGCGTGGCTGTTTTGTTATCTATCATATACATATACACAGAGAGGTAGTACGTTACATCCTGTTCCTCGCCGATGTTAGGTACTTACTCATTATAATGATCCTCGAGTCATGCTATGGAATTGCAGATTACGAATGTCACGTAGTCCCATGTAATCAATTTTTTTTTTTTTTTTCATTTTAACAGCTGTTTCCATGACTTGTTTGATTTTTGAAACTTGGGCATTACCACGATTTTTACAGGCATATGTTGATTTTGCTTTACTCCTTGACTTTTTCGGAAATAAAATGATGAGTAATTTGGGGATCCGAATAACTTGAAAAATTTGAAGAAAAAAAAAATGTCTGCAAAAAAAAGTTTTCACCCATTACATTTATTTTATCAAATACCTTTGTGGAATTTTCTTATCATCCTGTTCTCTTTCCTTGTCTGTTCTAATGTGTTTATGTGTTCTTTGACAATAAAATATTTACAAATATCGATTTAAATAAAAAGTTTACAAACGATTTTTAATTTTTTCATAACTTGTTAGTAGCTTTGATAATAAAAATAATAACAATTTTTAGATGCTCCCTGGTGCGGCCACTGCAAGGCTTTAGCTCCTGAGTATGCTTCTGCAGCTAAAACATTGAACGAAAATAATTCTCCGATAAAACTTGCAAAGATTGATGCTACAGTTGAGTCCAGTGTGGCTGAACCTCACAATGTTCGAGGCTATCCAACCCTTAAATTCTATAGGAAAAACAAGGAGCCTAAATTTATTGACTATTCTGGTGGACGCCAAGCTCAGGAAATTATTAACTGGCTGAACAAGAAAACAGGACCTCCTGCTAAGGAAATAACCTCTGTAGATGAGGCTAAGAAAATGATAGAAGAACACCAAGTTGTTGTTATTGGTTTCTTCAAAGATGCTGCTTCTGAGAATGCCAAAGTTTTCTTGAATGTTGCTGGTGCCGTCGACGACAATGTATTTTGTATCAGCAGCAGTGAAGAAGTATTCAATGAATACAACGTTAAAGATGGAGAGGTTGTTCTCTTTAAAAAGGTAAAAATTGTGAACACTATGTTTTTTCTCTTATTTTGATCAATCCGTGTAATACAACATATTTCTGTTTTAGTTTGATGACCCGCAAGTTAAATTCGCAGATGAATACACTGTTGACAACTTGAAAAACTTTGTGAAAGTCGAATCCCTGCCATTAATTGTTGACTTCAATCATGATACTGCCACAAAGATTTTCAGTGGTGATGTTAAAAGCCACCTCCTTATGTTCTTCAGCAAAAAAGAAGGTCACCTTGATAAGTACCCTAAAGAACTGAAAGAACATGCCAAGTCCTTCCGTGGACAGGTAATTGATTACTTAGTCACTAAATTTGAGATTTGTTTTCGACTTAGCTTGTACAATTTCTGACCGAATAAATTCTTCTTCAGATCTTGTTCGTCGCTATTGATGCTGATGACACCGACCACGAACGTATCTTGGAATTCTTCGGACTGAAGAAGGAAGATGTACCGTCTATGCGCATCATCAAGTTAGAGGAGGACATGTCTAAGTATAAGCCTGATAATTCTGAACCAACAGCCGATAATGTCAAAGACTTTGTCTCGAAATTCCTCGCCGGTGAATTATCTAAACACTTGCTTACGGAAACTCTTCCTGAGGATTGGGACAAACATCCTGTTAAAGTTCTTGTCAGCACGAACTTTAAGGAAGTCGCCTACAACAAGGACAAGAAAGTCCTCGTCGAGTTTTATGCCCCATGGTGTGTACACTGCAAACAGCTCGCTCCCATCTATGACCAGCTCGGTGAAAAATACAAAGACGACGACAAAATTGTTATAGCCAAGATGGACGCTACAGCAAATGAATTGGATGATGTCAAAGTCACCAGCTTCCCAACCATTTACTTGTATAAGGCTGAGACGAATGAAGTATGTTTAAGCTTCAACAATCTTTAAATTCTTAAATTTTTACATGTGAGAAGTAGTATTGAGAAATTTTAATCTATTATTTCTGAATTAGGCTATCCAATACAATGGAAAACGGACACTTGATGGTCTTGTGGAATTCTTAGAATCAGATGGTGCTCAGGGTGCAGAACCCGAAAAGGTCAGTATATTTCAACAATTTCTATACTTGAATCATTATTTAAAACATTTGTAAATTTTTAAGTCTAATTGATTTCCAAAGACAGAAATAATTATTTGCATTCGTTATTTACGAATTGTCTAGTTAAGCGTGCGATTGACGCACAACAGTAAAGAACACTTATAACAATATATGGAATTTTCAATTAATTTCTGATTTTTCACTTTTAGGGTGAAGAGGAAGATGAAGATGATGACGCCCCAACGAAGGACGAACTGTAAAAAAATCGCACCTGCAACTTCGATTAAAGAAACAAGCAAAAAGTACAGTGTCATCTCGCTGTTTCTACTTTGATCGTGGAAAATGTGGATAACGTTGATTTTTTTCAACGCCAATTATTTGGCTGTAGAATATATATTCTAGCCTTTATTGTATTTTTTTTTTACAAGATTCCATTGAGATATGTTAATGAGATTGTGTTTAAAGTTCGTAACACGTTCTTGTACAGATTTTAAATATGGAGAAGCTTCTGTATTTTTCAAATTTTATCATTTTTCATTGAATTTTATAAGTAAGTACACTGAGGAGTTTAAAGTTGTACTTATGCGTCTTCCGTAGATGCGGTAAAGCGCATTTAAACAAACATTTTACTTTTAATCCTAAATTTTGCACAAAAATCTCGTTATACTAAAACAGTACCATGTCTTTTACACAAGAAGTAACCATTTCTTACATTATATTGTTTTCAGTCATTCCGGTGAATTAGTAGAGCAAGATACAAAGATAGAATGTAAATGTGCGTGTATGAGAGATTAACAGAAATCTTGTAAAATTTCTAGTAAAAACTGCACTGGCCGTGTATTAATGGATGCCTCGAGGATTCCGTTTTTCAGAATTCACGCTATGAATTGTTATTTTACCAATCGATTTAAATAAAAAAAAAAAAAAAAAAGAAAGATTAGTAATAGTTACTAGTTTTTCTACAGACTGAAATAATTTGTTTTTTTTTTTCCTCCACGAGTACACGGACTAAAATTGACTAGTAACGAAACTGAAAAGAAAAAGATGAAATATTTTTCTGTAGTTGTGATGTACGCCAAAGTTAAATGCGTATTTATGTAAAAATTTTTATCAAATATTATTTTTATAATGTCATACGATTAACCCCTTTGAACATCCTGTGCGTTGAAATAAAAATAAATTATGACACAAGTCTGATTATAGAAACATGTGCTTATATTTGACTGATGAAAGTATGTACATGTAATATCTGTAAAAATATATATAAAATGATCATAATATATTTGTAATCGTGTACAAATACGTTTGTGATTATTGAAAGAAAGTACAAAAGTTACATTTATTCGTGTTAATTCTTTAATGTAGAAGTAGTTAACGTTCTAAATGGGATTGTCTAATCACCCCCTGTACAAATGTATAAGTATTTGATTTTAACATAATCTTCATCATCGCTGTTGGTTCTTCACTGTTTCGATTGACGTTGTAGGACGGCACCGTAAAACAGGGAGCAGATGAAAAAGAAAGTTTGCAAGCACTGTGCGAGCTCATTTCCAACATGCTGCGTTCCTCCGAGGAGACGAAAAAAATATTGCAAAAGGAATGCGAAGAAGCGACGTTCCCGTTGAAACCTTGGCCGATCGAGTCCTTGGTCGTGAAAGAGCTCGACAAAAATATTTGCACTTGCCAAGAAGTAAGCTCACCTCATATTTTTCCAAGAGAATAATCAAAGGGATGGGGAGCTTTAAATTTTCCAAATGGGACTCTAACGAAAAACACTTTCTTGATTAAAAAAAAAATCCAACTCCCGTCAGCAAGACGAGGAGATCGCCGCGGAAATCGGCAAGACTCTGCTGAACTCGCAGCGACTGCGCGAGAAGGTGGCCGCCAAACTGCACAGGGAGGGCCAGCGCTCGCGGCAGCCCACCTTGCAGCAGATCTACTCGTCGGTGAGCCACCAGTCCCGGAGCCGTAGCCGATGTACCTCGTCGCAACCGGCCAAACAGCCGCCCCGACGGAACAGCAGCATCACGAGACCGCGCGAACCCGTCGGCAAAGATGCCAATAATCGTCACACCTCCGCCCAGCGTCTGCGCTCCAGCGACAGGGCCCCCGGCACCACGAAGAACTTTATCCTGGCGAACAAACGGAGCGTCTCGAGCACCAAGTCCTCATCGGACTCGCGCAAGCCTCGCAGGTATAGTACATACACACAATTGCTTCGGCGCGATGCCCTCGAAATCAAGTATATATAGTTGTGTGTTACTTCTAGTTGTTCAAAAGCCGCGCCGAGTCCCGTCAAAGTTCATCAGTCCGCGAAGGAAGACGAGGTCAAGGCGCTCGACGAGCTGGACAGGCTGATCAAGAAGTACACGTCGGCCGAGGCCAAGGTCAACGTAGCGAGTTTGCGGAGCAACTGTCCCCTGCACGCGGCCAACGCCAAGAGGGTCATCGAAGAGAAGGTCACCACGCTGGTCGACGCCGTCGAGGGCCTGGACCGGCTCGGCGTACCCCCACGGCTCGTCAAAGTTCTCAAGATCTATCACGCTTACCTGAGGGCCGAGAGTGACCCCACTGCCATCCCGGTCGGAAGGCACCAGCGGGAAGCCGTCGACTCCTTCACGGCCCACTTCCAGAGACTGGTAGGTGGACAAAATGAGTGCCGTTCATTCACACCCTTGCTTGACCCTTGTTGATCTTTTTTCTCCTTTTTCCAATGTTTTTACAAGTGTATACCTTTCAGGATGAAAAGAGTCGATCTGCGGATACAGCCGGTTATCACGCGTTGCTGTCCGAGTGTGCGACTCTGTATCGGCAGTCCCACATGGACGACTTGAGCAGCGGTGACATGAAAAGCATCAAGTACAAGTATTTGCATATGGAAAATAATGCGTTTAAAGAACTTGGGATCAAGGAAAGAGCCGGCGAAATTAAGTTTGCTGGCTCAAACTCCAATGAGCTGAGCTACGACTTTACGTTGGACGTGAAAAATTGGCTCTCGAATGGCGTGTGGAATCATTCGTGCTTTCTCGGCTTGAAGGGTAAAAGGTTATTTTATTTTCCGCTATTTGGAAATTGTCGGGGTGAACAATAATTTTTTCTACTGTTACAGATGTGTTCGGCACCTATTGTACAAAGTACTCGGACAGGCGCGAGTTGACTCAATTTTTCGGCTCGATCCAAAACTATCAGAGGGACGCTTACGAGAGAGATTTGTCGGAGCTGCTCTTGAAGACTGCAGTACCGATGCTGAAAGAATCCGTCGGTCCCGAGAGCAAAGAGTTCACAAGTATTTACAAGATGATTTCAGCTATTTGCCAAGTTGTCAATATTAAAGTGCCGGCTCTTGTACATGTTACCGATTGATGTTAAAATTATTCGTTACGTGCATCAAACTTACGCGATGCCTTGGAGATTTTCTTCATTGATCAAACATTGCATTGAAGGTGTTGGTAATCTGTTCCTTTTTAAAAAATAAACAACTTGTCGTATGTGAAAATAAAATTTTAATTTGAACCACTAAGCTACAACAAAATTCAAGTGTTTGATTTATTAACATGCAGTTAAACAAACCCACCTCCAGGATAAAATAACTAAATGAATATTAAAAAAAAAAAGAAAAAATGCTACTTTGCAATGTGCAATACATATAGGTATAATAATTATACAGTGTTGAAAGCATATTATATTATGTGCCCAATAACCTTTATTTGAAAAAAAGATAGCGCAAAGAAAAATTACATGCCCGGCGTTAATTGATAAAATTAGCTGTGTTGAAGAGCAAGCAGCGATAAAATGGAAACTCAATACGTGTACGTGAAAAAGAGATCAGAGTTTGGAAAGCGTTGTTACTTCTCCGACGCCGACAAAGTTGAAGTCGACATAAAACCGGAGCCAAGTCTAGCGAGCAATTTCATCCGGTTGGACCCCGTGTCGAGGGGTACGGTAATCCGAAAAATTTACGCAGCCCACGAAGTAAGCCTTTCCTCACATACTTACGTGCATATGCAGAAAATTCGAGTATATAATACAATCGCCAGATAAATACGACCGCAGCTACTTTCAAAAACACTGGCATGCTGCACGTCGAGGGTGGCTGGCCCAAGGACATCAACAGGGAGGACGGTGATCACACGTCGCGCTACCGCCGAAAAATCGAGAAAGATGAATTTTACGTGCACACGATGCAACAGTTATTGCCGGTGAGCGAGCGATCGGCAGCTCCACAAATAATCTAATTTAATGTTAAAATTATAGAGGTAACGAGACGACACAAAATAACGTATGCAAATTATGATGAATGTCCATTGACAGCCGATGGAGCACTACGTCCTCCAGAACAACGCGTGCAACATTTACCAGCAGTACTTTGAGGACACGGAGCCGATGCCGCTCGTTCAACAGCCCTCCTGCCGGACGGTCAACGTTTACCGCGACTCGTTGCCGGTGAGGCGCTCGGCGACTCACATATCCTGGTCGCCGGACCAAGGCACCCGGATAGCCGTCACCCACTGCAGCACCGACTTTAAAAAACTCGCCAACTACAGTCCCATCTCTTACATATGGGACGTGGGTGCGTGTAATACTTATTATATAATAACCGCATACGTGTAGCATTGAGTATCGAGAGAGGGAGGGAGGGGGGGAGAGCGTGGCTTTTTAACATTGATTTTGCGCGAAGCAAACCCCAACAAGCCCTTTGCCCGGCTGACCCCCGCCTGTCCCATTCTCGCCCTCGAGTACAACCCAAAGGACAGCAACGTGCTCGTTAGTGGCCTGATGACCGGGCAGGTGGCCTTCTGGGACATACGGAGGAGCTTCGAGCCGATCGAGACGAGCCTGGTCGAGAGTAGCCACCGGGATCCCTGCAGCCACGTCCTCTGGATCAACTCGAAGACCGGCACGGAGTTTTTCAGTGCAGGCAAAGACGGACAGGTGGGAACATAATATGTACACGTATAAGGCCACGTATATTGAATCGAACAAAAAAAAATATTGAATGATCGCGAGCAGGTCAAGTGGTGGGACACGAGGAGACTCCAAGGGCCGACGGAGACCCTGGTGGTGGACCTGGCCAAGCCCGAGGAGCAAGAGCTGGACCGGGCGACCGGCGTGTCGGCCCTCCAGTTCGAGTCGTCGATCGGCACGCGCTTCATGTGCGGCCTCGAGAACGGGACCGTCGTTTCTGGAAATCGGAAGGGGAAAACGCCCACCGAGAAGCTGTCGGTGCGCTTCAAGGCCCAGTACGGCCCGGTCCACAGCGTCGAGAGGAACCCGAATTTCATCAAAAATTTCCTCACCGTGGGCGACTGGACCGCCAGGGTCTGGTCCGAGGACTGCAGAGAATCTTGCATCATGTGGACCCCGTAACTACACAGACACCCCCTCCCTTCCCACGTATGGTTATTAATGTAATTAATTGGTGCACAGTGGACACAAGGTGCTCCTGACGTCCGGCATTTGGAGCGCGACCAAGTACTCCGCGTTCTTCCTCACGAAGACGGATGGTACGCTGGACGCCTGGGACCTGCTCGTCCAGCAAGACAGTCCCGTGCTGAGCGTCAAGGTGTTTGATTATCATTTGCAAATGACATGTGCTGCCTGTTATAAATGTAAACATGTCCGGGTGACCCGGTAGGTGTGCGACGAGCCCCTCGTTTGCATAAGTCCGCACGAGCAGGGCCAACTGGTGGCGGTGGGCAGCAACGACGGTATGGTTTACATGATGGAGTTCTCGGAGAACCTCACCAATAATCAGAAGAACGACAAAGCCATGCTCACGGCGGTCAGTTGTTTATTACATTTTTTGTTTTGTTTTTGCCTTACAATTTCACGCGTGCACAACCCCCCACACACACACATAAGCGTGTATGTATGTATGTATTGTTTAGCTCTTGGATAGGGAGACAAGACGGGAGAAGGTGATCGAGGCGAAGAACCGCGAGTTCCGATTGAAGCTTAAAACGACGCGACAGGATTCGGGCGATGTCCATCAACCCGATCAAACGACAGATCGGAACCTCTTGCTTCAGTGCGAGCAGGAGTACAAGGCCGTTATCGAAGCGGTAACCATAATTTTTTTTTTTTTTTTTTTTTTTTTTTTTTTAATTACCCGTGTTTTTTTTTCAGGAGTTGGCTAGACAAGCCGCGATGGAGAACCCCGAAGTTAAAAACAACGAAGCTTAAAGAAAAAAAAAAAAAAAAAAAAAAAAAAAAAATGGTTTGTAAATATCTGCAACTGAAATAACAGACACGAAAGGTCAAGTTGAATGTTGATTTTTTTTCATTTCATTGCGTCATGCACTTTTGTGCATTTGTATACGCTTGTACTGGAAAGGAAAAAAAAAAAAAAAAAAAAATTACATTTATTCTTCGATGTACGTATACAAGCAAAAACTCCAATAATTTCCACAGAAATAAAACAAAATTTGCGATGACCTAAAAATCTGATTTTATTCTACAGAGAGACAAATTATACATATATTCATGGCGGACATGAATAAATGACCCGCGCGTATACCTAGAGATCGTAATAAAAAATAATAGCTGCACATTGGTTGTACGGTGGGGGTGGCTGAACTGGCTAGCCGGCTATGCTATACATATGTATATCATTATATGCTAGACAAGGGGATGGTAGGTATATACATACAATATACACGTACACCCACAAAAAACACATATGCATGCATGTATAAATTGTAAGTGGCGTAGATCGATTCGCCTGAGTTTGCCATCAGCGGTGGTGCAATAACTCACCTACTGTGTGCTCCGTGTACAATGTGCATGCATACATACACACATACGTGCTTTTGCACCGTGTACGAGGTACAAGCTGAGCCCTAATAGGCGAGTCGCCGGACACCTGCCTCTTAGTTGTGGCAACGCGATGGAAACAGCCGGCTGCCGCGTTACTAGCCCCTATACTGTCGTAGCTCTTTTTTATTTCACTGTACCGCAGAAATTTGTTTTTTTTTTTTTTGCTTTGTTTTTTTTAATCGACATACAGTCTTGTACGACTGGCTATAGTTTGCAATAAAATATTTACCCCGCGGGCACTACGTGTACGTGCTATCCTAAAAGCGCGCGGCTTTTATTTGCACCATTGGTAAAAAACAAATACATTAATTTCTCCTGCAGTACTTATGTAGTGTATGAAATTGCGGGTACTCGCCATGGGATGACACGATACGTAAGTAGGTACAACGATTCCGGCACTTTGTTTTATTATTTTTACACACATTGTTTTTTTTTTTTTTTTATAATTTTAGCTCCCTACGCGATGTGTGTAAGTCTGTTGAATCGATACATAAATAAGTGTATGTAGGTATAACGTATAAGTATACTTATACTCGATCTCATTGTAAATGGTCATGCGAGGCTGAATACGTATAGTAGGTATCTCTATTTACTGCCCCGCACCCGCGAAACTTTCCCCGCCGTCCATCAAGGAGTACCGATAGCGCACGATTCACGGGAAAGGGGCGTGAAAAAATATGGATCCCCAGCAGTCTCTGGGCCCGAAGAAAACTAAACGGTCGAAACCCCGCGCGGTCGACAGCTCCACCGACGACTCGTCCGCCGGCGAGAAAACCCAAAACCTCGGCTCGAGCCGGCTCCACCTGATCCGAGATCCCGGCGCGACCGCGCAAACCGAGCCAGCCTCGCAACCGCCCAAGGAGACGAGCATCGCCCGGGCCATCAAGCGGAAGTTTGGCTTTTTCCGCAAATCGGCGGCCGACAAGAAACCGGCGGTCCCCGCGAGCCAACCGCCCGACACGCCGGAGCGAGAGGGCAACCGCCAACCCCCGACCCTGGACGTGGTCGTGGACGTCCACTGCGAGAACCAAGAGTCCAGAGCCGAGGAGGCCTCGACGGACCTGATCGAGGAGTTTGGCGAGGAGCGACTCGTCGATGGCAGCTCCGAGGACGAGAAGATCGGGGGGGCAGTGCTTCGGGAGGAGGGGGGTGGCGCGGATGGGCACAGGAGGAGGCGCTGGAACAAGTCCGAGGAGGTGGTGGAGGATCCGAAGAAGCCGCGCCGGAGACAGTGGGCCAAGGAAGGCGGCAGCGCCCAAATTCGCGACACGACCGGCAAGAAAATCGTCGTGCCGAAGAGGGCGGCCACAGCCGAATCGGCCGGAGTAACCGGCCCACCAAAGTCTTTGACGTAAATTGTACCCCATATATCTACATACACGCATGGGCGGGATATAAACACACGCGCACGTACCGATTGATGATCCTTAGGTCTTCGAAGCCGGTGGCTGCGCCGAGGGTCAAAAGCCTGCCGAAGCGACGTCAAAGCTACGACAACGATGGTTTCTCGTCCGACCACGACGACGAAGTTTTGAGGATCGAAACAGTTGACAACGAGAGTCCGCTCATCAAAATGGGCTGTTGCTCCGACGCCAGCGAAAAGGAGGAGGAGGAAGAAATCAAAGTGAGACCGGTACAATAACCCTTTGAAAGGCACTGGAAGTCGCACCGATCGACCATCTGGTTTGTTTTTCTCTAGGAATACGTTGGCGAGAGTACCGATACCTCCAACGCGAAAAGTCGTGTGCGGTTGTTGGCAGACCACGCGGAGGAGGGAGCACCAACGAGGAGGCGAAAGAGCCCCGTCGATAGGCGGTCCGCCGACGACGAGGACGAGGATCAGGCGACCGTCCTGGACGCTAGGGAGAAGAGGTCGAAGAAGTCGTCGTCCAACTCGAGCAGAGCCGAGCTAATACCGACAAACTTTTTTGCCAAGAGATCGAGCGACGACGAGGACGAGACCACGATATCGACGAACGAGGAGATGCACAGGGTGAGGTTTGTTGTAATTTTTCTACGGCCCAACGAAAGAAAAGCTCATGTATAAAAAAACACCACATGTTGTTTACTTCCCAAGGAGTCGCGAAGGAGCTCGCGCCACTCGCTGCCATGCGGATCAAAGCCATCGTCGCGGCACGAGGAGGAGGATAACGACGACGGATACGCAAAGCGCAAAACCACGAGCTCGTCGACCCGCAACTCGGCCGAAGGGGCTGCAAGCCCTCGGAAGACGTTAACGCGGTCACGGACGAGGGAGCGCTCGAAGAGCAAAACGAAGAAGAGGAAGAAGAAGAAGCGGCCAAAGGAGGGCGACGAGGAGGGTGAGGTAAAGTACGTCTCGGTGAGGGTCCACAAGTGCGACATGCTCGAGGCGGACTGCGTTACGAAGCACCCGCTGGTCAGGGTGCACTTGGTGTACGAGGACAGTGGCTCGAGGGTCCAGCAGCGAAACAACAATGGGGCAGAGGGGGGTGGGGACGCCTTGCGTCCGGCGCTCACGGAGAAGTTTGACTTTAAGCGGATGAGGAGCATGGTGCCCGTCTGGGAGGAGGATCTCGTCTTCGAGATGAACTACAGGGAACTGTTTGCCGGGGGAAAGGACTCGGTGCTGGTGCTCTTTGAGGTGCTCGACCTACCGAGCTCGGCTCAGACCACCTCGAGCTCGGACTACTACAGTGAGCCTCTCAACTGTGCAACAAATATACTAGAATAATTTAACTAATGCATAATATATATAAATGTACAACCTTTTTTTTTTCCCCTCATTTTCAGTGAAAGACTCGTGCTGGCACAAAGTGGCTTGGGCTTTCCTGAGGCCAGTCGGAGTGGGCGGTGCACGGCACGTCGACAAAAAGTGCCGACTACAGCTCTACAGGCCAAAGAAGGGATTGAGGAGGCTTGCAAGGGATGACGACAAGTGCGAGGTATACGCAACGCAACATCAACACTAACAGCTTGGCGTTGTTTTTTACGTATGCACGTACACCTATTAATAATAAATGAACGAATGAATGAACAAGGTGTACAAGTGGTGGAGGTCCACCAGCAAGGAAAAGTACCCGAGCAGCTTGTACGTGAGCGTGACGGGAGTAGAGCCACCAAAGCTCGAGCCGGTCTTGTACGAGCAGCTGCTCGAGTCCCTGCCCCCGGAGAGGCGCAATGAGCCGAGCGACGGTGCCGGGACGCGCGACGAGGTGGCAATTAACGACCCGCCCAAGTGGACGCGGCTGGCGGCTCAGTCTTGCCAGATTCCCAACGAGATCTACGAGGAGATCGAGGCCGGCGACAACGGCTGCTTCTTCCTGGCCTTCAGCAACGACGGCAAATTCCTGGCATGCGCGCTCTCGGAGGAATACGAGTTCCCGATCAACGTCTACAAGGTACGCGCGCGCGAGAAATAAGCCCAGAGCGGCTGGTTGCATTTTATTGGTTGTTGATCACAGATCGACGAGGGGACCAAAGTCAACGTCCAATTTTCCGGCCACAAGAATTTCATTTACTCGTTGAACTGGTCTCGGGACGACTGCTACCTCCTCTCCGTATCCTCCGACCAAACGGCCAAAGTGTGGGACGTCCGGGAAAAAATCATCGAACCAATTTTCGTAACACCCAACGCATAAAAATAATTACACGCTGTTCTTTTGTTGCGTACACGTGATGATTGTGACGGTGGTGATTTGTGTAGGCCCTGCCTCACCCGTCGTACGTGTACTGCGGCAAGTTTGCGCCAAAGTCGTCGAGCTCCGTGATCGTGACCGGTTGCTACGACCACGTGGCTCGGGTTTGGGCGCGCTCGCGCTCCACTCGCCGGTACGAGCTCGTCCAGGAACTCGAGGCCCACGAGAGCTTCGTGAACGCGGTGTGCTTTCACGCCAGGGACCACCACCGACGGCAGCTGGAGCCCAGCGACGACCCGTACGAGGGGCTGGCTCGGACGGAGGAGGGAGGCTTCTGCCTGACGGCCGACGGCCTCGGCTGCATCGTCGTCTGGTCGATGAGGGGAGCCCGGCCCAAGTCGCCCAACAGGAGGGAGTGGCAGATGGCGCGGAAGATCAAGATCAGGGAGCTCGAGGGGGTGCCGATCAACGGCATCTCGATGCACCCGCTCGGCTCTAGGCTACTCGTGCACTCGAGGAACAACGGGCTGAGGCTGGTCGACTTCTGGGCCGGCTCCATCGTCAAGCAGTTCGACGGACTCGAGAATCAGAGGTTCGTGGTTTCCCCCTTATTTTGATATTCCGATGCCCAAGTTGGTTTGGAGGCCAATACGATCGATCAACCGATTCAGGATCCAAATAACTGGCTGCATCTCGCCGTGCGGCGGTCTGTTGTTCTGCGGTGGCGAGGACTGCACCTTGAAGGTCTGGGGCATCGAGAGCGGCAAGCTCTTGGCGACGTACGAGCTCGGCACCGGCGGCCAGAGCAGGACCGTCACGTGCGTCGACTACCACCCGTACGACCACGCGCTGGCGTTCACCAGCTACGGATCTTCACCGGTGCTCGCGAGGATCCTCAAGTTCGACCGGGACTCGGACGGCCGGGCCGTCGGCCTGAAGCTGCTGGCCGGCAGCGGTAGTCTCGTCGGGCAGCCCACGAGGCTCAACAAGGAGCACTACCACCCGCTGCTGAGGAACGAGGCGGACGCGATCGGCCACCTACTGCCGCTGTCGGTGGTGGGCGACGACGAGGCCGAGGAGCGGAAGAACCTCAAGGGGAAGCTGCAAAAATTCATTGAGTCGGGCCCGAACCTCAAGAGCCGGAGCCTGACTCGGCTCAACGGGATCATCGAAAAGATCGACCGGATCCTCATGTACGCGACCAGCCAAAAGTCACCACCGCCTCCCGGCCAGCAGCACCTGGTCGACTTGGAATCGGCGAGTGCGGTGGGACGGCGGAATCGCGAGGCCTTCGAGCTGAGGGAGATGAAGGAACGGCGTGGGGACAGTAAGCGCCGACAGCGCTCGACGAGCGCCAGGAACGTCACCTGCGGCTCACCTACGGTCCGCCGAGAGACCGAGTTTTCCAAGGCGCTCTCGGACAGCGCAGCCTTCAACCGGAAGGTGTCAAAGTTCTGGAGCGAGGAGTCCACGTCCAACTCGACGAACCGATCGCTCAGCGGGGGCAGGGGCCGAGTCGCGGTGGAGCGCCTCGATCTCGAGATGGGGGCGGGGCGCAGGGACTCGCTCGACACGATCGTCGACGGAAGGGAGGATTTCCCGAGCGAGGAGGTCCTGGACGTGGAGTCGCTCAAGAGCGACGACACGTACGTGGTCAGCAAGGACGGGGACAACAACTCGGGCAGGAGCAACGCGACCTTCGTCATTGAGAGCGAGATGCCCCCGGTGCCCAAGCCACGCACGAAGCGGCTCGCCGAGTCTCGTGCGTGATAGCGCGATAGCTATTACAGTGGTTGATAATCTCGAGGGATTAATTTTTTTTTTATTTGTTCTTAAGCGTAGATAAAATATAATATTTTTATCTGTATCAAGTGGCCGCACTTAATGATCAAATAACGACGATAATTAAAGAGTCATTCGAGTCAAGTTGCACTTTTTTTTATCCACGCGCGTGTGTTCAACCGTTGTTATTTCGATTGCATTTATATCAAATTTTGTACGATTGCAAACACCAAAAGTAACGTTTAATTGTTAAAATATTTTCTAAAAACTACAAGCAATCAGACTTTTCAACTACGACTTTATACATTAGGTAATCATAACATAATGTGTAGATATTAAAAAAAAAAAAGAAAAAAAAAAAACGTATATATTTAGCTGTTACATTTTTTGGACTCAATAAATATGTATAGATAGACAGTAAGTACTGATTTTGGCTCGCTCATTCCCCCGTCAGATTTGCACTCCTCGGTCTCTGTAGGGCGAGGGGTCCTTGATCGCGATCGGCGCCTCCTTGTTTTCGGACACCCAAATCGCTCCGGCCTCCGCCTGCGCTATCATCCTCACGATCGCTTCGCCTACGTTTTCCGGCCTATGCACAAAAAATAAATACCATGCGCGATGCATAAACAAAATTTCTTACGCGCTATAATAAAAATAACATTGACAGGTACTGACTGTTGTATGTACTTGGAGCACTCGAAGGTCTCGTCTAAAAACTTTTCGGGCACGAAGCCGAGAACTTCTTGCTTCAGGTTTTGATGGAGGACGCTTCTGTCCGTGATGCCCGGGCACATCGCCATCACTCGGACTCCGAGGTTCTCGTGGTGTTTCTAAAAGTGGTAACGTGGAAAAATTTTCCGTTAAACCAACAGAGCAAAAAAAAAGAAAAAAAACCAAGGGGCAATTTTTAATGTTTTAACACGAAGGGTAAAAAAAAAGCTTCACCTCCAGTGCTTTGGTAAAGCCTACGACGCCGTACTTGGTGGCCGTGTATATCGGGAAAGCCGCTGATGGCCTGAGACCGAAAATCGACGCCACGTTAACGATGGCGCCTCCTTTGCCATTGTGGTGGCGCCCCATGCGATCTATTCCTATGAGCGTGCAACTAATCAGGGCCGTCTAAAATAAACAAAAAAGAACTTTTGTTACTGCATGAACCACAAAGGATTCCAAATTTCATCCAGTGCGGGAAAAATTAAGCGTTTTAATCTTGAGGCGGTGCGAAAGCTGTGTGAGACGTAGTTGTTCGGTATAAAAGTCACCTCCTGTCCCCAATAGTTCTAAATCGGAGTATCAAATTGTGCCGATCGTGACTTAGTAATCATAAATTAATTAATGATATCATTTAATTGCTTCGTAATTCGTCGCAGTGCGATTATCTGTATATCAAAATTGTTGGCTTACAAATGTTGTAATAAGGCTTTTAATGCTTTTTTCCCCCGATAAAACCTGCACTGTTAGTTTTGACATTGACACAATATGGAGCACATAAATTGTTTTATGATTTATGGGAAAAAAAGCGATAGAAATGATCACTCAATTTCGTACTTTTATCAGTTTATCATTCGAGAAGAGCAAATTTGCTTGACTGAAAAATTGTATTTCAACATCGGTGCGACGTACATCGTTTGAACGATGCGTGTAGAAATCGTGTGTACCCTCATATAATATAATATATATATATATATATATATATATATATATATATATATATATATATATATATATATACAATAGGTATAGGTAATCAAGTGCGTATTTGATCAAATGATGAAAACAGTGTGCTCTAGCTTTAAAACCCCGGCGTCACACGTTACGCATAATAACTATGTACAAGTTGTACGGAGATTGCTATATATGATTATGTACATAAAATATGACTCGCACATAATACGTGCGATTATGTAACAATTTTTAATAATAATCTAAAGATGCGGTCTGTTGGAAAAGTTGAAATTTGTAATGGATGTATATATGTGATTATTGTATTCGTGTACTTTTTAATTTAGTGAATCAGAAATTTCCTTACCAAGTTTGTGTTGATCATCTGTTGGCTCCGTCTCTCGCTGACGATGCTCGCGTAGTTAACGACTATGTCAACTGATCTCTGCATCCCAACAATCTCGTCGTAGCGAGCTAATAAATTATTTTCATCAATTTTTTTTTTTTTTTCCCAATAAATCCTATCTCGGGTTTCTCTCGCGAGTCCAGCGCGAACAGTTAGTTCATCAGATTATTAAATGGCTCAAATGGCAATATCACCAGTACTTTGGTAGTATCATTGAAAACTTGACAACCCGATGGGCGTTTGTGCCCACGCGAGGTCAGAGGGCAAACATTTTATCTGCGCGCTGCAGCGAAAAAATTAAATTTAGCAAGCTCGATTTGGATCATCGATCATGCAATACCGCAAAGAAAAAAAAAAAAAAAAAAAAAAAATCACCATTATTATTAATTACGGGTTATTACCTGCAAATTCGCTCTCTATCGTGACATCGCACGTGTAAAAGTCGGCTTTATACTTTCCAAACTGCTCCTCTATTTTGCGTATGCAGAACGCGGCCCGGGTGTGCGCAGAGTCGAGATCGAAAATCGCTACGTACTAAAAAAATCGTTAAAAATTATATAATACAGAATTTATTGGGCTGTACATGTGCAATATATGTAATAAAGGGTAAAGAAAAAAAAAGGGCTCAGAGTCTGCAATATTGCATTGTTAATGTTTTTCAAGGTTTGTCTGGTGCGCTGGAGATAAGCAAAGCAGCCATAGACAATTTTATGATATCTCCGTGGAACGGTACAAAATACCTAAGCTTATCTCAAACGAGCAGTGCATATAGCTGAAACTAGAAATATCAGAAAGAGTGATAAGACTTAATGGCCAGGTATGAGTGTCCGAAAAAAAATGATTTTCTCTTAAAACAAAAAAAAATGCATCGCTACAGTTAGTTGTAACAATATTGGTATATTAATATATTATGCACGTATAAATATCATTTAATCAATTATACTTGTACAAGTTTTTCTCGTAATGATTTTTTGAGCCAAATGATATTTGGGCGATCGCAAGATAACATTTGCAAAGGAATTTTCAAAATATTCATCGTTTCAATAATTACAACGAAAAAGTAATTTATTTTGAAATGACATGCGAATATCAATATTTGAAAGTAAAAGGAAAACAATAAAATTTTGTAAGCATATTCAAAACGAAATACAGACAAAAATAAGGGATGGCAGTAATGAAGCTTCAAGTGTACGTCATAATTGTTCTTCGTAAAGATATATATGTATATATTTTTTTATTCGAGTGTTTGATTTTTTATTCACGCATAATTGAAAAATAAGTTCTTTTTAATTGGCCGTTATCTGGATAGTGGTTTTTTGGAGTTTACTGCTTCTGAGATGTCGGCGGGCAAAAACTAGCCAAATGCCTATTATTAACTCGCAAAATGACACCCTCAACATCTCGAGCATCTTTGGACGCGTATGAAAAAATATAAGGAGTAAACAAATATAAAAACAATTTTAAAAAATGAGAGAGATGTGTATGAATTGTCGTAATTACCTTGGCACCGTGCTCGAGGAGCGCCTGCACGGTAGCAAAGCCGATTCCACTGGTACCACCGGTCACAATTGCCACTTTGTCTTTGACGTCCATAATTGTAACCAAATGTATCCCAAACGAAAGCAAGTGCCTATAATACTTCGTTTATATGTATATATATATTATAGAGATGCCAAGATGAACTTTCAACAGACTATCTATCATGCACGTGTAAAAAAGTGCCGACAATTATCAATGTCACGTGTATATATATATATCGATATACGGAAACAAGAGGGCAAGTAAGTACCGATTTTCTGTACTACGATCGAGCGATTAGCTGCTCAAGTATACGTACAATGCAATCCACGGCGATGTCGCGTGCGCTCCGGGCTGCTTCCGCAATCCGACTAATATACAAATTCAAGCTACTTGATTCAAATATATGAATGTACATGTGTGTGTACACGCATAGGTGAAAATATTTATGTGTTGGCTTCTTCGTGGATGATGTGTGGGAAGCAGGGGATCGGCAAGGGGGGGAGGGGTGGGGTGGACCGACAAAGTATAGATAGGCCGCTATTGGCCATACTCAACTTACACTTCTTATTATCTGCATGAGAAGCGACGAAAAATTTTCGAAAGCCAGTGGTTACACTGATTAAGTAAATATGTTACGCGCTTGGTGTTGATGACTGAGGGAAGGAGCGCATCTCCGCGCTGATACCAACAAGACTTGCGCGTTAACGCTCGGTTTTACGAAACTGCCATTATTATTATTATTATTATTATTATTATTGTTACCACAATTTCATAATTCAAATGTTGTAAATTCTCTTTTCATTATCATTATGTTTTAAACTTGTATTAATATAATGCAGCTGTTGGTGAACTCCATTGACTATTTGGTAATGATGTATGCATTCATATATTTTACAATTGTTATATGTATACATCGCAAAATAGAGTCTTGCATCGTTCATGTTGTTTGTCTCCTATTGTTTTTTTCATTAATTTGCTTGCGCTATTTTTTTCGAGATCTCCATAAAATCATACTCCACTAACGTTCAAATAAAACGAAAAAAGGTGCATACAAAACAACTTATGCGTACGTCTAATTTACGTATTCACTCGTACTGCCTGAAAAATTATTAACTTTACGGCCCTTGATATATTTTTATACGTACAAGTGTGGTGTACCTACGACTTTTTTTTTTTTTTTTTTTTAGAAACTGATATATTACTGTGGTATTACAATCGATATCTGTGAACACACGCTTATGTGGAACAATAGACAAGGCGCTCAGTAAATAATAGAAATATTGAAAATAAAACGATACATGGTAATTTTAGTGAAAGCTTCTTGGTAAAAGTTTAGTGAGGATATACAGGGCATGTACTACAAAACAGATAAGTGCCGCGTAATTTTTTTTTATCGATTGATATTTTCTGTCAAACAAATACGTAAAACTTAAAACGCTCGTATCCCGACGTAAATAATAAAGGTATCGAAAAAGAACTGTCCACGGACGCGAAAAAATGTGATTTAAAAAATTTAGTCGGTACGTGACTACAGTGAACATTTCACTGTAAATCTTAGTTTTTAATTTTTTTAAAAATTTGAGAAAAAGAGGGCTATTGTAGACGGATAAAATATATTTTGCACAATTAATCAACATTCAAAGTATAAAAGATGCCAGTAAGGTAACGTAAAAGCCACACATATAATATATAATCCATAATTAAACTTACGATCTGAAAGTTTACCATCTCATCGTGGCTATGCGTGTTTTATCTTAGTAATAGTTCTGACTGAGCGTGGCGTAAGAGCGAGACCAAGCGATGCAACAGTCAGTTTTAATAATTTTTAAGAGCAGAACCTTACATTATCACTTAAAAAAAGAAGTAAGTGTTCTCACATGAAATTTTCATTTATTGACGGCAAAAAAATCATAAAAACAGTACAAAGTCATAAATACAACCTAGAGAAAAATTACTTTTATTTGATGATAGTCAAGGGAGATTCGATAGAATTTTAAATGCGTTTCCAGTAATCCAATACTAATTGTGCTCGGATGCATCTGGTGGACAACCATTTCCATGCTTTAAAAGCGAAAGAAAGTCATAAAATAATGAGTATAGAATAACAAATTAATCCAAGAAGTTCCTATCAAATATTTATATTAGCTTAAAACGTCTGGGATTAAAATTAAATTTAAAAAAATAAACGACCTGCTAAGATATTGACTTGCTTTTCTGTTATAATGTTTTACCGATGATTTTCGATGTGACGATACGCATTGATGAGGTAAATTTAATTTTTTACTTGTACAACTATATATTTATTAAGTAATTGTATTCTTAATGAAAAAAAGGGGAGTTGGCATATACATATGTATATATACATATGTATACAAATGAGTTTGCCCTACCCTACCGATCTTTAATTTAGAGTTTTTACTTATTTTGACTATAGTTTATTCTGCTGACTTTTACGCGAACAGAAGGGTTGACGCACGTTATTTTTTTTATCATAAAACAATTGATTTTAGTTCAATATATTGTAGTTTGAGGAAGAAAGGCGAAAATATCTAGATTATGCATCATTCGTTGGACAAATGATTTATCATCTAATTTCATCTAATTTTTAATGAATCTTGCTGATTTTAGGCATAAATAGTTTTTTTAAATAAGTATCAGGAATGTGCGTCGACCCTTTTTTTTCCCGTGAAATAGTTAGTTATTTGCGGCTGAAAAATCACATCGACCTCATCGATAAGGTAGGAAATTTTAATTTTAAAATATTCTGTACTAACCTTACGTGAAAACACGCGCCATTGCAATCCAAACATCCAAAATCTAAACGTCCGTACGAGTGAACAATTTCGTTATTTTAAGTACTTAGGCTAACAATTAACGAAACGCGTAATGTATTTTTGTTTACAAGTTCGAAACATGTAAGTAATCGCCGTCGCGACCAAACTGGTGGTGAGAGAATATCGGCACGTTTTAGTTGAAACTGTAGTCAAAGTGTTATTCCTCCTGGTAAAATGGAAATATTTACGTTCGACAAGTGCTTCCAGGAGCGGTTAGAAGAATTCACGAATATAATTGTGTCTGGCCGCGAAGACGTTGTCCCGGCGACTCAAGTGCGCACCGAATGGATTTATCACGTCGAGCTTGTCGTTGAGCCTGTCGGCTGGCGGGCTCTCTGGAAGATTCCTCGGCTCACCTGCGAGGACTTCAAGATTCACTATCCCACCATTGTAGCGGTAGAGGTTGAAAATGTCGATTATATGGAATTGATGGCGACCGTAAAAATAGTTGCCGTGCAGGATGATGATATTCACCTGCCGGAGCACTACGACGTGCCTCTGATCGAGCTCTATGCCACGAGGGAGCAGGAGAACTCGGTGCTCGACATCCTCGCCACCGCAGAGTGCATTGACAAGCTGAGGTTCTTTTACAATTATCTGTGGATGCCCTGGGACACGGACGACGACGACAACATTGACTGGGTCTCCAATTATCTCGAGGACAGACTGAGGCTTTTTTTCGACATGAAGACCGGAGTCGTGTGCAAAAAGACGTGCGACATTATTAGGACTCTTATGCGGGAGGGCAGAGATATCCAGGCTAAACTTGCCAAGCTGGAGTTGGAAATGTCCGATGACGATGACGATGGCGAGGAGACTGATCAGCCAAAAAAATCAATGAACGAGGACAAAGCCTGTCGGGTGATGAAGCTGCACCTACGGCTGCAACAAATTAAGAGTGAATGGGAAATTTTAGAAAATGGTAAAATGCGAGAGGTGCTCGTTAGAAATCAAAATTTCAGTAGTAAGGAGTCCGAGGTCAAAAGGAGAGAGAGTAGAGGTCGAAAAGCAGAGGCACATTTTGTGTGGCTCGGTGGGACTCTTCAAGAAACAATTGAAGCATTGAAATCAGTACAAGACCTTCTTCCATGCAGTATATTTTTAAAGTAATTAGATTCAATGATAATATTAAATGCTTTTGTTTTATTTAATTTTTCCGGGCTAATATCTTACTTGTTTTACAGGACATTGGACAGCTTACAAGATGCTATTGATACTTCTGATGTTGGAGATATCATAGTAATCGGTAAAGGTGAGCACCAAATAAAAGGCGCAGGTAGCTTAGAAGAAGGTGGTATGTTCAAAGGTCTTTATAAGCCAGAGCAAACCATCATATGTCCTGGAGAAACAGAATGCGGGCCATCGCTGTTGGATTTTTCCGGTAAAGATGTAAGAATCCCATTGGATAATGTAACGAAAAAAATCACAATATTTAAATATCGAATCAATTTATGTATTATTTTACTGCAGGTTCAGTTGGAAAATCTAACAATAGATTTAAGAGAACTGCAAGCTGGAATTCTTGTTAGAGAAGGACTGTTGAAATTAACAAATTGTCATATTCTTGCAAATAACGAAAGCGTTACAAAACTAGGAATTGTAGTTTTGTCTGGTGCCAAGTTAATTGCTCAAAAAACTAAGTTTACTGGATTGGGAACCGCAATCGTTGTACATGATTCAGCTGAAACTATTTTGAATGAATGTGTTGTGGATGCTTGTGTCGAAGGAATGCAGGTATTATAGAAATTTAAAATCAAATGTTAAATTGAATTTTCTTAACATCTCATTTTTACCATTTTGATATTTTGATTTTTTTAGCTTCACAACAAATCCAGGTTTTCAGCAAGTAATTGCTTTTTCACAAATTGCAAGGAATATGGAATTAGAAAAGAAACCGAAAAGGTAAATGATTCCAAAGTACAAACTGGAGATGTGAATGTTCTACAAAACATTTCGGAAGTTACGATTCGTGACTGTAAATTTGACAACAACGCTAAAGGAAACGTCACTTTGAGGCCTCTTGAACGAATGGTAATTTCATAGAAAAACATTCTGTGAAGCTGCAATTGCTGAAAGTAAGATGATTCTGGTTTTTTTTACCCATAGCTTTTTATAAAAAAAAAAAAAAAAAAAATGTAATAAATAATTATTTTAGCTGATTAATGAAATCTAAATACCTTTGAATTCCTTCATCGTTATAACACTTTGAAAATTTACTTCCATCAGTAGATAATTATTAAAATAAATTCATCGTTACAATACTTACCATCCGGGTTCTGAAATAATAGTATCTTAGTTCAATCACTTGAGGGTGCTACCGGTCACATTAGTCTCGGGGGAATCGTGAATGCTAAAGTCGCTCACCGCTACCACCGTGTGTTGTCCAACCGTAAAGAATAAATATTTATATTGTAAAAGAAAATATTTTATGAAGTTGCTCTTAATCATTAAAACATTAGTAAGTTTAATCTTTAATTTCGATATTTAGCAAAGCTTTGTGCCCACAAAACTACGTAAATCATAATAAAAAATTTATAAATTTCGCCGTTTAACCTTAAATATTCACCTCAAATATTTGGCATTTAGTTCAAAAACGTATACGTACTTACTGGATGTGCTTGGTGCAAAAAAGAGAAATCCAGATTTATGTATGATATGTATCGGTTAATGCTGTAGAATAAATTCCAATATCAAACAATTTTGATTGCTACTAACACATGTTTCATATCCATCAAAAATGTATTTAAAGCAAACAACTCTGCAGTGTTACAATGTCAAGTTTTTTTTTTTGAAAAGTTTTATGAATGGTTTTCAGTAAAAAGATTATTTTGTTAACTATTACACACTCTGTTGGAAGTAATGAGATAGATATATCACAAATAACAATCAATTACTAAACATAGATTTTGAATAATACAATTTTAATTTTTCGCATTAATAATGGGGCCATGTATATTTTAGGCTTTGGAGAAGTTTAACTTTCAAAATATTAAACAGTGCCAAAAGCAAGTTTATCTATTGTCAGTGACAAAGTGGGTTCATTACAAAAAGCAATCAATGCCTGGTTCAGCCATGGTGGAAACTGAAACACCAAGTCAGGTTAGCACTAATAGTGGAACGCAATTTGGCAATGCTCGACAGTTGGATCCCTCTGACAGCATTTTTGTCTTCAAGGATACATTCTCAGACTATGAAGAGCCGTCATCGGACAACGACAACGACGACGACAAGGTAATATCCCATATAACTTCATTTATCTGCCACAGAGTATGTATGTATCCAAAGCACCTGCACTGATGGCAAGAACCAACAATGTATTCTGGTAAACTAAACAATGAAACAACGTATTTTCATATGAAGAAAGTTTTATGCCTTGAATTTGGATTCTTGTCATGAATGCAAAACATCAGTAAATAACGTCAAAATTCACAGAATCATAAACCAAAATGTGAGCCTCTTTCCAAAAGGTTTAACGAATGAGTTGGTATGATAAAAACTGGTGCACGGTAAATTTATTGGTCTGTGTTTTTAATTTAGTTTAAAATATGGGTGCAGAAACAAAAATATGCTACACAGCGTTTTCTCAGATTTAGTCCGAGTAAGCTCAAAAAAAGAAACGCTCGAAATTCCGTGGGTTTCAGCAGTCCAATAAAATAAACCATGAGAGAAAAAAGAAGACTAGTTAGCCGTTCAAAAGTAAAAGCACGGGTAATTGGTATTGCCATCGCTCTGGCGCGTAACCAGGCGAAGAAGAGACGGCGCGCGCGATCCCTCTATTAAGCAAACGAGAGAGCGCAAGCGAGACACGGATAATCTGCCACTGCGATCCGTCTAAAAATCAAAATTAAAATCCGTGTAGAGCAAAGGAGCTCCCGACGTTAACTCGATTAGAGGAGGGGCTCTGGCGCACAAAAGGTGGAGTCTCACCAAAGCGCACAATGCTGCCGGTCGTTGAAAATACACCTTGCACGATCAATCACTGCCCCGAGGCGGAAGACACCAGAAAGAGAGGCTCTGCTGCCACTGTCTCGCGCGCTAAACTCTAAAATAAACTCAGCCGCATCGGTTACCTATGCGTTTGGCATAACACCGTCAACTTTTTTCCAAACCAAGCGGCAATCCACCGAATAACCTCGCGATGAAAATTAAAAATATCATGGCACAAATGACTCCATATGGTTATTCGTGTTGTTAAATGACCCACCGCAGAGCGACCAACCAACTGATTCGCGAGCATTGAATTACATTTAGAACAAAGAGTAGACTCTCTCGGTCGAAGCAACGAGTCTCAGATATCATAGGTGTCTTCTCCAGCGCGCGAGCACTTGCTTTTTATCAAAATGTAATAACCATCGATTCAACCGTTTGGATTGTAAAATTCATCGAGCCCCGCTAACTTGTCCCGGCGTTGCCTTGGTCCTGATGGGGTTTTACCCCGCGCGGCTATATAAATCAAGCCTCCCCTCGTTCTCTCTGCATCTCTTGACTGTAATGGACGCGCGTCTCTTAGCTGATAAATCTGGCTGGAGCAGCTGCGCCGGCCGTACTCTCCATAAGCTGCAAAATTAAACAAAGGAAGCGGTCAGTGTTTGTACCCCAGTGCAATAACCCTTAGTATATAAGATTACACCTTTTTGTTTTCCTTTCAACTCTCAATAACAATTATTTTGGCGTCAAGTATATCGAAACATCTTCCAAAGACAGGTTTTCAATGACAAGTTAAGTTATTTCAACTAAATTAGTTTTAAAAAGCGCGTATTCGTACAAGGCTAATGAACAACCACAGGGGGTGGGGGAAGAACTATTACCGGGAGTGAAGACGGGGGTAGGGCAAATATGGGTCAAGCGATCGAGGGCTGCGTGAAGACGTATATATATATGCATATAAACGTAAAAGCAAGTGAGATGAGGATAAAAGAACACCTACCTATATGTGTGCGCGAGTGCGCGGAACAAAAGAGAGAGCTCCCGAGGCCTCCTTCTTTTTCCCTTCCTCCGCAGGTATTAGAGGAAGAAGATGCTCTTTCATCGCCTCGCGCCGAGGAGGGCCTCCTGCAACGCTCGCCATTATCCCCCCATTGTCCGCGCACCGCGAAAAGCTCACTCGAGCGCACCTCCTCAGCCAAGGTAGGAAAGGGTGGGCTCTTGAAAAAGCCTCCCTGCCTATGGCAGCTCGAGGTCGACTTTCGTCTTTCGCGGCCAAATGTTTTGTCTCGGCCGCTGAGCCAAATACCTAATACCTCGTACATCCCCACTCGACTGGGTCGCAGCCTGCCCCCCAACGTACACCATCCGTCGCCTTGAGTAACCTCGTATTATAGGTAACGAGCCAGACAAGCTGATAATGAAAGCAGGCAGACACGAGGAAGCGTTCAAAAACTCGTGTGCCTTTTAAATACACGTACACACTAGCAATAGCGCATCAATAACAATTCGAGTACCATTGCCACAAGCAATGACATTTGATCATCTGTAAAATTATCATTGTTTTAAAATAAAAAAAAAAATCAATCTCAACTTCTTCACGGGAGATGTCAATTTATGATATAGTAAGTACCTACTTGCTCGTAAAATATATATACATGACGATTCGCTTCAAATGTCACTTGTTCACCCTTTAATTAATTTCACAATCACGTCTGCCTGTGCTTTTTTTTCGAGGTCATCTCATAATTTTTAGATCGCCGATAGTGTCCAAGGCAAATAGCACCTCTGTTATGTCGATGAGACCATACTTTTTTCATCCTCCACCCCAAGGATGTAATATACTTACCTTATTACCTATTTCAACAGACTGCAGTAGTGCGAGTTTGCAAAACTGGCTCAAACTGATGGCAAAGGGGTACAACAAAAATCCAAAATCTGATGTACATATATACCCATGGTAGCTCGATCGAGTCTAAAATCGTGGAAGTGGTGCATAAGAACGGCTGAGTATGGTATGGAAACGGTTGCGTTCAATGCGCTCTTTCTCATGACTGCAGGGTGCTGGTTGCGCGCAAAGGTGAATTTCGCCATGGCGCGGTGTCGACCCATCGCTGTGCCGTACTTTTTTTACCACGCGCAAGCGTGTATACGTTTAACGAGCTCGTTTACACCCTATTAGGTATACCTAGAGTATAAGTAGGTATTACAGCATCGTTTGACGTTTTAATTTGTTACTACAGCAATGTGCACTCGGGGTGGTTTTAGTACGTCACGGATATTCTTTAACGCTCAGTTCTCCGTTGTTTTTTTTTTTTTTTTTTTTTTTTTTTTTACAAATCAATTCTACTGGGGAGATCAACGTATACAAACATTTATATTTCTCCAGCAATGGTACATCCCAATATATGTATAATAGTATTATTGAGAAAAAATGACTGAGAAATCAATCGATAAGACGTGCTCGAATAAAAAGTGGCAACCCGTCGGTGGTAGAATCTCTTTCATCTAATGCATCAGATACATCTACAGCACAAGTAAATATAATTGTAGCGATACAAGTTGCAATCAATCATCAACGAGAATAATTGCCGTCATGCGCATAGTATACGGCTAAACCAAACGCGCGTGCAAGAATATACATTAGTAGGTACACTCGTACTTACTTTTGAGGGTAACTTAAACGAAGATATTCTTCAAACGTGACAAATTTATATTTTTACTCCAAACGAACGCGCAAAATACACATTCCAGAATAAACCTCTAAACTGATTTACTTGCCAACTTTTATGCTCTTGCTAGTCTTGTTTCTGCTGCCTTCGCTTCTGCTACTACTACAACTGTACACTATAAGTAGGCACGCACGCATATGTAATATATGTATATCTATGGATAGGTCGTTCCGACGAAACCTGCACCATTTGCATAAAAATTTGTCATTTTTTCATGTTATTTGTCATCATTATGAAAAATGTTCCCAAATTATCTGACCTCCAAAGTATTTTCACCAAAAGTTGCGTCCCATTTTACGGTTTCGGTTGGCCATCGATTACCTACCAATTTCTTGAAAAATGCAAAAATGACAACTACTTGGGCCTGATTCAATGATAAAATAAAATACGTACAGAAAAAGACATTTACTTTAATTTACAATGGCTGCGCATTTAAATTTCTCCATAAAAAAAAAAAAAAAAAAAAAAAATCTTTCTCGCTCTTCTCCACGAACCACGAATGGCACGTAACGTAAGTATAGACTTACCTACGCGCGCGCTTCTCCTAAAATAGAAGCGCCGTTTAGCTGCAGGGTTGGTGCGTTACGCGTAAATGCAAGACCCCCATGTACATGCATATACGTTGGTATTCCTATATACATATACACACATACGCGCGCTGCAGCTGTTTTTGGTCCGCGCCTATTATGTAATGCCTACATAATATAATATACACTATGCTTCGTATAGCTACGAATTTCGAGTAAACGTGAACCCCACCGCGTATGTATAGCTCCATCGATGACGCCTACTCGATGACGCGCGATCATCGCAAAGGAGCTCTGCCAAAAATCGTCCCTCCTCGTCACTTATTGCGCGTTATACATGTGTCGATAGTAGCTAGGTATGTAAGCCTTTGACGCGACTCGTGGTGGTGCCGCATCGCTCGTTCCCTCCGACGCCCAAGTACACCAAGTTGATTTCAAGGGGCCACGCATGCATCAGCCTATACCATTTATAATAACTCTGAATTCGATTCGTAAATGGCATGATGTTAAAGTGCCCATGATAATAGAAGCTTCACTACAAGTCGCGACAAAGACGTGTACCTATATGTACCATGGCAGCCTCATTATAATATATTATATAATATAACACAGAAAACGACGAGGGAAACACAACTATACACGCAATATATACCTACTTAGGTAACTCCCCGTGCTAAGTGCCGCTTTTCCATTTTAGATGTCATTATCTCGCTACGTACCTGTACCTTTTATTTTTCTCTTATGGCAACGTGATAATTGGTCATAAGCTCGGTAAGCTCGATGTTTCTATCGATGTACATACAGAGTAAAAAATAAGAAAAGAAAATTTTGTTTTCCAAGTCCAAGATAAACAGTATTGCAAATATTGAACACGTATAGGTACATTATTTATACATCGAGAATAGTAAAGTACAGCTGGCACAACTGTGCCTATGTAATATGTATATTACATCGTATGAAAAAAGTATAATTATAGGTGTCGAATTATTATTTCGAAGGGTATGAAAAATTGTACATTTTTCATCAGAAAATGGTCATTTCTGTAATTACGTGATATTCTATGCTCGATTCTATGTGGATCTTTTGTGCTTAAGGACGTTCGGTAGAGATAGCGGGAGGGAACCAATTGCGGGGCAAGGGGGAAGTAGCGATGAGTGAAGACTTGGCATCGACACGGGTCTCCAATGTGTGAGTGTTCACGTACACACATATATACACACATCAGGTGCTATATATATTTGTAACGTATTTGTGCTAAAGATGTAAGTATTAGATGTATAACAATGTAATAAACATGAGTAAATAATTAACAATGATGTGCTTACGAAGATTCAAAAAATCGCTGATGAAAAAATATATTTACCTACCTTTTCCCCCATGTCGTCTATCATTATGAAATCAGTTATAAAAATCTTAGTCAAAATAAAGTAGATTTTTACGTAATTGTTGATAAATTTATGGAAGGTGACGCTTGTTTAAGATCGTTTTTATTAAATGAACAAAATCCTTTTATCAAAAGAGAAGCTAATGTAAATAAAATTCTTGCGACGTTGCCGTTGCGTTTTTGTCGAACTATTATTTAATGTTTTTATTCATAAACTAATCAGACGATCATCGCTAAACTTTGTGTACATATATTTAATAACATTATCTGTGACACAAAAAAATTGGAGACATTCATCACGCCAGTTTTTTAAAAACTGAGTTTTTATAAGTTTCCGCATAAGCGACCGTGTTAAAATGACTGAACTTTGAAATTCAATATCTCGGAAACGAAACAGACGAACCTCTTGAAATTTTAACAGCTTCATTGTAACAACAATAAAAACGTCTGGTTAAAATTTCAAAAAGATTCATCACAGGATTCTATCTCTACCGGACGTCCTTAACTAAAGTTGCCGTGGTTACTTTTTTCATACATGTATATCCTACACCTTTGTAAAGTAACAAATATCTATGAGGACTTATACCCCTATAAGATTGTAAATACATTATATTTATATTTATATCTATTATACAAGCTTTCATCACTGAGCATGTAACTCACTGCAGTAGTTAGGTATACCTATACACGTGTAGTTGAGTTTCATGATGATTATTATCCTTCCTTTTGTTATCCATTCTTTCTTTACCTCTCATTCCCACACATGATTATATTATGTGGTATGATACACGCGTAATAGTAATGCTCGTGCCGCTGTCATCTTCTTCGTGTGCGTATCTTTCTCTAGACGTTGATTAGTTGAAGGAAAAACCCCCCTCCCCCCGTCTCTCTCTACATCAGACTCGCGTGTGAATTTGTACTCGCGACGAGTCTATGTAAGGTAAGTACTTACTTGTACGGGAGCGCATATAACTTCGCGTTAATTCCAACATTATACATTTGTACAAGGTGTACCTACAAATAATGGCAAATGAAAAAACACGCGCGGTCCAATTAGAGGGTGATCTCCATCATCCCTTCGGACGAACAAATGTGCACATCAATGGTCACGTAGAACGGGGGGAGCCAAACAAATATGATCCTCGGCAATGCCTCCAAAGACGCAGAGTAGGAAATCTTCGTCCTCTATATACGTTACAGCTCCGAAAGTATATATACATAGGTAATTAATGGAGGTTGGTCACGGCAACGAGTTGTCTGCCGCAGCGCGTATATTGCGTTTGCACGGGGCGCTCATTTGAATACACCTACACTTATTAGGTATACACTCGTCATGGTTATACACGTACAACCTATACTTATACTAACGCGCAAAACGCGTCGGTTCGCGGACTGCTCCGGAGAAATTTGACACGACTGTGAAGGTGATTATTAACAGTACATATTATATTATAGATCCTTGGCGATAATCCGTTTTACCGAGCCCAACAAAACATTTTTTCAGTATCGCCCGAAGCATAGAGTTATACTTATGTCGATCGAGACAAGACTCGCCGTTTCGCGGCTGATGGGTCATCTTTTGGACAACCGAACAGTTAAAAATTCAAATGGCTCGCACGTTCCTTTATTACACTGCGGGTGTGGATATATTGTATTAAACATACAGTCGGGCAGACACTCAAGTGGCTTCCCCGAAGTATTTTATCTTGGCTCCGCGTCTACCTCGCCTACTTATCTTGCTGGCCTCCTCTGCCGGCCGCGTGTCTGCTGCTCGTTAATTAACCGCCGCGAATTAATTTGCTCCGCGTGCGGTGCACCTGCATGGACCGCGCTCGGGCAGGGCACCAAATTTTTTAATTCTCGCGAATCAAGTTGCCCCATGGGCTCGATATAATATTATCTACCCATGCTGTTGACAATCTTGGACATGTATTTTTCAACAACTACCCCCATTCGAGAGAAAACAAATGTTGAAAATAGGTTTCGTAGATCCAAAGTAAAATTACAACATCTGCGTGTACGTAAGAGAGAGAGAGAGAGAGAGAGAGAGAGAGAGAGAGAGAGAAAGTAGGTATACATAATTGCTTTATTTTGGTTGAAGGATTCCAATCGCGTGGAGTGTAACGTATTGCGAGCCGATCGGATCGAGTATGGGTATACAATAGGTGTACCCATATCCAGTGGCCGCATCCAATTCCGCGCGCGATTTAACCAAGATCTTGCAAGCGTATGTGTATGTGTGTGTATAAATATGTGCTTGCCCGGTCGGACGTGCGGTGCAACGGACTAGAATAGAGAGTAGGTAATGTTGTATGTATTGGTGCACGGGAGCCGAGAGAGATGAGCTCCGAGGAGAGGCTCGTATTATCCTAGACATGTGTATAGGTACACGTTAGCTCTCCCGTCTGTCAGTTTTGACTGCGCGATCGCGTGAAATCTCGCACGACCGGCTCCCGTCGGAACATCTGCGTGGCGAAATTGCTTCTCGGCCGTCCGGCTCGATGTATGTGTTTATCAGGTGTACTTTGGTATTATACGTCACCCGCCCGTTTGAACCATTGATTTTCGCCTCATCAGCAAATGGCCATCGCCATTGTCCATGAAGAGATATAAAGAAAAGAAAAAAATGCATGTGCAAATTCGTGGGCAAAGTTTTATGTTTGAGCGTCCTTGGCGCTACCTTCTCGACTATTTTTTTAAAAGTCAAGTAGTGACCATAAAAATGATAACAGCGGTGTATAGGCATGGCTTGCATTTACCTGCATGCGAGGGGTGAGCTGTATACCATAGTGAAATGACAGCTACGGAGGTACGAGAGTGTGAGCTCGAGTGAGATATATCGCGCGCTTTTGTGCGCAACTTTGCTGAACTTCATCCGTAAACGTTAGCGGCGAAGCTAAGGAAGAGAGTATACGGTCCCTTGGATCTCGAGTCCGACTCTCGCGTACAGAAGTCTTGCAAAAACTAATGGATACGTACTCATACATCTGAGCACACAAGTTCAAAAGTTGACCAGAGCTACGAGCTTTCAGCCTATGTATGTTTCGTCACTGTATAGCGGTACTTACGAGAAAAAAAAATCATGGAGAACGCAAACTGCTGGTACGAAAAAAAATGAGAAAAAAATATGCACGTTGTAGGTGAATACTGCGTGTGCAGATTTAAACGACATTCCATAAAAGTGCCTCATAAGAGTATGGTAAACGATAGGTACTCAATTTTTCGAGCGAAAAAAAAAACAGAACTTTGTCCAAATAAGGAAACAAAGTCAGTGTTCGAAAAAAAAAAAAAAAAATGTTTTTTCACGACAGATTTACGTGACAGATTGTGGAGGAAGGAGTGTGTGAGATATCGTACCAAATAAGAAATACGCTTGGGATATTTATGTATTTTGTGCAACCCAAGTCAATTTCTGGGCCATTCGGGCAAAAACAAATTCTTGATGAAATATATATCACAAACAACGATAGGTAATGATGGTAACAAACGCCCTAAAGGAAATGAGAAAGTTGCACGGTATCGACGATGGGAAACGGGGAGAGCAGACATGTCCGTGTGCTGAAATTCCCCTATCGCAAGTGCGGCTTATAAAGCGCAGTTAGGGGCCGATTTCCAGTCAACCGCGCAGGGCGTACTCGCACAGGTACACCCATGCGAGCGAGTAGCTGATTCAGCGTGACGTTCGACGTTATTATACGAGTACCTACGACTCCATTATGTGTCTACGTGAGTGTGCCTTTGGGGAATTCGCAAGGGCCCGCTCCCCCCCCTCACCTTTTGATATTCATGGATCGTAACTGTGGGTAGTGACGCGCGACCAGTTAGATTAGGGTGGTTTTTTACACTAAAGGAAACAATTTGCGTATACAACGTGTATGGGGAATCGTGCTGAACAAGTAAAATGGTCGAATGAACGTGTTTATCATACAATTTTTTTTTGGCATGAGATTCTTGTCGGAATTTTTGCTGTTTTATGACGTAAGACCAGAGTAAGTATAGTTTTCAACGACCAGTTGTATTTTTTAGCTAAGCTGGAGTTTCAGATAAAAACAACCGAATAAGAAATAAGAAATAAAAATTTTTTTAGTACCCAATTCCATATCTGCTTAACGGCTATTGCAATTATTTAATTAACAAAGATCGAAAAATACGTTACTTCCTCTGTAAAACTTGTAACATAAAAAGATAATGTCAAAAAATGATGGAATTAAAAAAAAAAGACTGGCCCCAAAAAAAAAAATACATTTTACCATTTCAGAAGCTGAAAAACTGTAACTTTACATCCAGTGCAATTTAAAAGTATAAAACATGTTATAATTCTGACCGGCCAATCGGTTATTTATTTAGGACTAACAAAATATATCGCTATCTACAAACTGTTCACTTCTTTACGATACTGATGAACACAATTGACATCCTAATCGACCTTAAACTTGTAGCGAAACCTAATATATTTCAACATCACAGTTGAATTGCTTAACGGTGAGACACTCTTACCCAAAAAAATCAACATTAAATTGTACCCACATAGGAAGTCGTTTTAATGGCTCCAATAGCTTATTATTTAACTTATTATACGACACAACGCCCGAAAAACTAGCGACTATAACGTAAGATTAGATTTTTGTCTTAAAGTAGTCCAAAACTTAAAGCGGCTGTATCTCCCTAAATAATGCATATATCAGAAAAAGGACGTTAATCTGTGATAATTGAATTAAAAAAATTTTTTTTTAATTTAAGGCAATTAAGCCTTTCAGAGAAATGAGGTTGTCGTTCTTATGGCTCTAATGGCTTATTTATTACCTTATTGTACGACGCAACGCCCAAAAAAACCAGCGGCTATGTCGTTAAATTAATATTTTTAATCTTGAAGTAGTCTAAAAATTAAAACGGCTGTATCTCTCTAAATAATGCATATATCAAGATCAGGACGTTTATCTGTAATCATTAAATTGAAAAAAAATTTTTTTTTAATTTGTGGCAATTAAGCCATTTAGAGAATTTAGATTATCGTTCTTATGGCTTTAATGGCTTATTAATTACCTAATTGTACGACGCAACGCCCAAAACAACTAGCGGCTATGTTGTAAATTTAATATTTTTAATCTCAAAGTACTCCAAAACTTAAAACGGCTGTATCTCCCTGAATTATGCATATATCGAGAAAATGACGTTAATCTGTGATCACTAAATAAGAAAAAAAATTTTTCTTTAATATGTGGCTAGTAAGCCATTTAGAGAATTTGAATTGTCGTTCATACGGCTCTAATGGCTTATTTATTACCTTATTGTACGACGCAACGCCCAAAACAACTAGCGGCTATGTCGTTAAATTAATATTTCTGGTCTCAAAGTCGTCCAAAACTTAAAACGGCTGTATCTCCCTAAATAATGCATATATCAAGATAAGGACGTTAATCTGTAATCGTTAAATTAAAAAAAATTTTTTTTTTTATTTGTGGCAATTAAGCCATTCAGAGAATTTGGATCATCGTTTTTATGGCTCTAATGGCTTATTTATCACCTTATTGTACGACGCAACGCCCAAAACAACTAGCGGCTATGTCGTAAATTTAATATTTTTAATCTTAAAGTACTCCAAAACTTAAAACGGCTGTATCTCCCTGAATAATGCATATATCAAGATAAGGACGTTAATCTGTAATCATTAAATTGAAAAAAAATTTTTTTTTGAATTTGTGGCAATTAGGCCATTCAGAGAATTTAGATCATCGTTTTTATGGCTCTAATGGCTTATTTATCACCTTATTGTACGACGCAACGCCCAAAACAACAAGCGGCTATGTCGTAAATTTAATATTTCTGGTCTCAAAGTCGTCCAAAACTTAAAACGGCTGTATTTCCCTAAATAATGCATATATCAAGATAAGGACGTTAATCTGTAATCATTAAATTAGAAAAAAAATTTTTTTTTTAATTTGTGGCAATTAAGCCATTTAGAGAATTTGGATTATCTTTTTTATGGCTCTAATGGCTTATTTATTACCTTATTGTACGACGCAACGCCTAAAAAGACCAGCGGCTATCTTGTAAATTTAATATTTTTAATCTGAAAGTACTCCAAAACTTAAAACGGCTGTATCTCCCTGAATTATGCATATATCAAGAAAATGACGTTAATATGTGATCATTAAATAAGAAAAAAAATTTTTCTTTGATTTGTGGCTAGTAAGCCATTTACAGAATTTGAATTGTCGTTCATATGGCTCTAATGGCTTATTTATTACCTTATTGTACGAGGCAACGCCCAAAACAACTAGCGGCTATGTAGTTAAATTAATATTTCTGGTCTCAAAGTCGTTCAAAACTTAAAACGGCTGTATCTCCCTAAATTATGCATATATCAAGAAAATGACGTTAATCTGTGATCATTAAATAAAAAAAAAAATTTTTCTTTAATTTGTGGCTAGTAAGCCATTTACAGAATTTCAATTGTCGTTCATATGGCTCTAATGGCTTATTAATTACCTTATTGTACGACGCAACGCCCAAAACAACTAGCTGCTATGTCGTAAATTTAATATTTATAATCTTAAAGTAGTCTAAAACTTAAAACGGCTGTATCTCTCTTAATAATGCATGTATCAAGATCAGGACGTTTATCTGTAATTATTAAATTGAAAAAAAATTTTTTTTTTAATTTGTGGCAATTAAGCCATGTAGAGAATTTAGATTATCGTTCTTATGGCTCTAATGGCTTATTATTTACCTCATTGTACGACGCAACGCCTAAAACAACTAGCGGCTATGTTGTAAATTTAATATTTTTAATCTCAAAGTACTCCAAAACTTAAAACGGCTGTATCTCCCTGAATTATGCATATATCGAGAAAATGACGTTAATTCGTGATCACTAAATAAGAAAAAATATTTTTCTTTAATTTGTGGCGAGTAAGCCATTTTGAGAATTTGAATTGTCGTTCATACGGCTCTAATGGCTTATTTATCAACTTATTGTACGACGCAACGCCCAAAACAACTAGCGGCTATGTCGTTAAATTAATATTTCTGGTCTCAAAGTCGTCCAAAATTTAAAACGGCTGTATCTCCCTAAATAATTCATATATCAAGATCAGGACGTTTATCTGTAATCATTAAATTGAAAAATAATTTTTTTTTTAATTTGTGGCAATTAAGCCAATTAGAGAATTTACATTATCGTTCTTATGGCTTTAATGGCTTATTAATTACCTTATTGTACGACGCAACGCCCAAAACAACAAGCGGCTATGTCGTAAATTTAATATTTCTGGTCTCAAAGTCGTCCAAAACTTAAAACGGCTGTATTTCCCTAAATAATGCATATATCAAGATAAAGACGTTGATCTGTAATCATTAAATTAGAAAAAAATTTTTTTTTTTAATTTGTGGCAATTAAGCCATTTAGAGAATTTGGATTATCTTTTTTATGGCTCTAATGGCTTATTTATTACCTTATTGTACGACGCAACGCCCAAAACAACTAGCGGCTATGTAGTTAAATTAATATTTCTGGTCTCAAAGTCGTTCAAAACTTAAAACGGCTGTATCTTCCTGAATTATGCATATATCAAGAAAATGACGTTAATCTGTAATCATTAAATTGAAAAAAAATTTTTTTTTTAATTTGTGGCAATTAAGCCATTTTAAGAATTAGGATTATCGTTTTTATGGCTCTAATAGCTTATTAATTACCTTATTGTACGACGCAACGCCCAAAACAACTAGCTGCTATGTCTTAAATTTAATATTTTTAATCTCAAAGTACTCCAAAACTTAAAACGGCTGTATCTCCCTGAATTATGCATATATCGAGAAAATGACGTTAATTCGTGATCACTAAATAAGAAAAAAAATTTTTCTCTAATTTGTGGCTAGTAAGCCATTTACAGAATTTGAATTGTCGTTCATATGGCTCTAATGGCTTATTTATTACCTTATTGTACGACGCAACGCCCAAAACAACTAGCGGCTATGTCGTTAAATTAATATTTCTGGTCTCAAAGTCGTCCAAAACTTAAAACGGCTGTATCTCCCTAAATAATGCATATATAAAGATAAGGACGTTTATCTGTTATCATTAAATTAAAAAAAAATTTTTTTTTTAATTTGTGGCAATTAAGCCATTTGAAGAATTAGGATTATCGTTTTTATGGCTCTAATAGCTTATTAATTACCTTATTGTACGACGCAACGCCCAAAACAACTAGCTGCTATGTCTTAAATTTAATATTTTTAATCTCAAAGTACTCCAAAACTTAAAACGGCTGTATCTCCCTGAATTATGCATATATCGAGAAAATGACGTTAATTCGTGATCACTAAATAAGAAAAAAAATTTTTCTTTAATTTGTGGCAAGTAAGCCATTTAGAGAATTTGAATTGTCGTTCTTATGGCTCTAATGGCTTATTTATTACCTTATTGTACGACGCAACGCCCAAAACAACTAGCGGCTATGTCGTTAAATTAATATTTCTAGTCTCAAAGTCGTCCAAAACTTAAAACGGCTGTATCTCCCTAAATAATGCATATATCAAGATAAGGACGTTAATCTGTAATCATTAAATTAAAAAAAAATTTTTTTTTTAATTCTTGGCAATTAAGCCATCCAGAGAATTTGGATTATCGTTCTTATGGCTCTAATGGCTTATTTATTACCTTATTGTACGACGCAACGCCCAAAACAACTAGCGGCTATGTCGTTAAATTAATATTTCTGGTCTCGAAGTCGTTCAAAACTTAAAACGGCTCTATCTCTCTAAATAATGCATATATCAAGATAAGGACGTTTATCTGTAATCAATAAATTGAAAAAAAATTTTTTTTTTAATTTGCGGCAATTAAGCTATTCAGAGAATTTGAATTGTCGTTCTTATGGCTCTAATAGCTTATTAATTACCTTATTGTACGACGCAACGCCCAAAACAACTAGCTGCTATGTCTTAAATTTAATATTTTTAATCTCAAAGTACTCCAAAACTTAAAACGGCTGTATCTCCCTAAATTATGCATATATCGAGAAAATGACGTTAATTCGTGATCACTAAATAAGAAAAAAAATTTTTCTTTAATTTGTGGCAAGTAAGCCATTTAGAGAATTTGAATTGTCGTTCTTATGGCTCTAATGGCTTATTATTTACCTTATTGTACGACGCAACGCCCAAAACAACTAGCTGCTATGTCGTAAATTTAATATTTATAATCTTAAAGTAGTCTAAAACTTAAAACGGCTGTATCTTCCTGAATTATGCATATATCGAGAAAATGACGTTAATTCGTGATCACTAAATAAGAAAAAAAAGTTTTCTTTAATTTGTGGCAAGTAAGCCATTTAGAGAATTTGAATTGTCGTTCATACGGCTCTAATGGCTTATTTATCACCTTATTGTACGACGCAACGCCCAAAACAACTAGCGGCTATGTCGTTAAATTAATATTTCTGGTCTCAAAGTCGTCCAAAACTTAAAACGGCTGTATCTCCCTAAATAATGCATATATCAAGATAAGGACGTTAATCTGTAATCATTAAATTAAAAAAAAATTTTTTTTTTAATTCTTGGCAATTAAGCCATCCAGAGAATTTGGATTATCGTTCTTATGGCTCTAATGGCTTATTTATTACCTTATTGTACGACGCAACGCCCAAAACAACTAGCGGCTATGTTGTAAATTTAATATTTTTAATCTCAAAGTACTCCAAAACTTAAAACGGCTGTATCTCCCTGAATTATGCATATATCGAGAAAATGACGTTAATTCGTGATCACTAAATAAGAAAAAATATTTTTCTTTAATTTGTGGCAAGTAAGCCATTTAGAGAATTTGGATTGTCGTTCATACGGCTCTAATGGCTTATTTATCACCTTATTGTACGACGCAACGCCCAAAACAACTAGCGACTATGTCGTTAAATTAATATTTCTGGTCTCAAAGTCGTTCAAAACTTAAAACGGCTGTATCTCCCTAAATAATGCATATATCAAGATAAGGATGTTTATCTGTAATCATTAAATTGAAAAATAATTTTTTTTTTAATTTGCGGCAATTAAGCTATTCAGAGAATTTGGATTGTCGTTCTTATAGCTCTAATAGCTTTTTACATACCTTATTGTACGACGCAACGCCGAAAAAAACCAGTGGCTCCGTCGTAAAATTAATATTTATAATCTTAAAGTAGTCTAAAACTTAAAACAGCTGTATCTCTCTAAATAATGCATATATCAAGATAAGGACGTTTATCTGTAATCATTAAATTAAAAAAAAATTTTTTTTTTAATTCTTGGCAATTAGGCCATCCAGAGAATTTGGATTATCGTTCGTATGGCTCTAATGGCTTATTTATTACCTTATTGTACGACGCAACGCCCAAAACAACTAGCTGCTATGTCGTAAATTTAATATTTATAATCTTAAAGTAGTCTAAAACTTAAAACGGCTGTATCTCCCTGAATTATGCATATATCAAGAAAATGACGTTAATCTGTAATCATTAAATTGAAAAAAAATTTTTTTTTAAATTTGTGGCAAGTAAGCCATTTAGAGAATTTGAATTGTCGTTCTTATGGCTCTAATGGCTTATTTATTACCTTATTGTACGACGCAACGCCCAAAACAACTAGCGGCTATGTCGTTAAATTAATATTTCTGGTCTCAAAGTCGTTCAAAACTTAAAACGGCTGTATCTCCCTAAATAATGCATATATCAAGATAAGGACGTTAATCTGTAATCATGAAATTAAAAAAAAAATTTTTTTTTAATTCTTGGCAATTAAGCCATCCAGAGAATTTGGATTATTGTTCTTATGGCTCTAATGGCTTATTTATTACCTTATTGTACGACGCAACGCCCAAAACAACTAGCGGCTATGTCGTTAAATAAATATTTCTGGTCTCAAAGTCGTTCAAAACTTAAAACGGCTCTATCTCTCTAAATAATGCATATATCAAGATAAGGACGTTTATCTGTAATCATTAAAATGAAAAAAAATTTTTTTTTTAATTTGCGGCAATTAAGCTATTCAGAGAATTTGAATTGTCGTTCTTATGGCTCTAATAGCTTATTAATTACCTTATTGTACGACGCATCGCCGAAAAAAACCAGTGGCTCCGTCCTATAATTAATATTTATAATCTTAAAGTAGTCTTAAACTTAAAACAGCTGTATCTCTCTAAATAATGCATATATCAAGATCAGGACGTTTATCTGTAATCATTAAATTGAAAAAAAATTTTTTTTTTAATTTGTGGCAATTAAGCCATTTAGAGAATTTAGATTATCGTTCTTATGGCTCTAATGGCTTATTATTTACCTTATTGTACGACGCAACGCCTAAAACAACTAGCTGCTATGTCGTAAATTTAATATTTATAATCTTAAAGTAGTCTAAAACTTAAAACGGCTGTATCTCCCTGAATTATGCATATATCGAGAAAATGACGTTAATTCGTGATCACTAAATAAGAAAAAATATTTTTCTTTAATTTGTGGCAAGTAAGCCATTTAGAGAATTTGGATTGTCGTTCATACGGCTCTAATGGCTTATTTATCACCTTATTGTACGACGCAACGCCCAAAACAACTAGCGACTATGTCGTTAAGCTAATATTTCTGGTCTCAAAGTCGTTCAAAACTTAAAACGGCTGTATCTCCCTAAATAATGCATATATCAAGATAAGGACGTTTATCTGTAATCATTAAATTGAAAAATAATTTTTTTTTTAATTTGCGGCAATTAAGCTATTCAGAGAATTTGGATTGTCGTTCTTATAGCTCTAATAGCTTTTTACATACCTTATTGTACGACGCAACGCCGAAAAAAACCAGTGGCTCCGTCGTAAAATTAATATTTATAATCTTAAAGTAGTCTAAAACTTAAAACAGCTGTATCTCTCTAAATAATGCATATATCAAGATAAGTACGTTTATCTGTAATCATTAAATTAAAAAAAAATTTTTTTTTTAATTCTTGGCAATTAGGCCATCCAGAGAATTTGGATTATCGTTCGTATGGCTCTAATGGCTTATTTATTACCTTATTGTACGACGCAACGCCCAAAACAACTAGCTGCTATGTCGTAAATTTAATATTTATAATCTTAAAGTAGTCTAAAACTTAAAACGGCTGTATCTCCCTAAATAATGCATATATCAAGATAAGGACGTTAATCTGTAATCATGAAATTAAAAAAAAAATTTTTTTTTAATTCTTGGCAATTAAGCCATCCAGAGAATTTGGATTATTGTTCTTATGGCTCTAATGGCTTATTTATTACCTTATTGTACGACGCAACGCCCAAAACAACTAGCGGCTATGTCGTTAAATTAATATTTCTGGTCTCAAAGTCGTTCAAAACTTAAAACGGCTCTATCTCTCTAAATAATGCATATATCAAGATAAGGACGTTTATCTGTAATTATTAAAATGAAAAAAAATTTTTTTTTTAATTTGCGGCAATTAAGCTATTCAGAGAATTTGGATTGTCGTTCTTATGGCTCTAATAGCTTTTTACATACCTTATTGTACGACGCAACGCCGAAAAAAACCAGTGGCTCCGTCGTAAAATTAATATTTATAATCTTAAAGTAGTCTAAAACTTAAAACGGCTGTATCTCCCTAAATAATGCATATATCAAGATAAGGACGTTAATCTGTAATCATGAAATTAAAAAAAAAATTTTTTTTTAATTCTTGGCAATTAAGCCATCCAGAGAATTTGGATTATCGTTCTTATGGCTCTAATAGCTTATTTATTACCTTATTGTACGACGCAACGCCCAAAACAACTAGCGGCTATGTCGTTAAATTAATATTTCTGGTCTCAAAGTCGTTCAAAACTTAAAACGGCTGTATCTCCCTAAATAATGCATATATCAAGATAAGGACGTTAATCTGTAATCATTAAATTAAAAAAAAATTTTTTTTTAATTCTTGGCAATTAAGCCATCCAGAGAATTTGGATTATCGTTCTTATGGCTCTAATAGCTTATTTATTACCTTATTGTACGACGCAACGCCCAAAACAACTAGCGGCTATGTCGTTAAATTAATATTTCTGGTCTCAAAGTCGTTCAAAACTTAAAACGGCTGTATCTCCCTAAATAATGCATATATCAAGATAAGGACGTTAATCTGTAATCATGAAATTAAAAAAAAAATTTTTTTTTAATTCTTGGCAATTAAGCCATCCAGAGAATTTGGATTATTGTTCTTATGGCTCTAATGGCTTATTTATTACCTTATTGTACGACGCAACGCCCAAAACAACTAGCGGCTATGTCGTTAAATTAATATTTCTGGTCTCAAAGTCGTTCAAAACTTAAAACGGCTCTATCTCTCTAAATAATGCATATATCAAGATAAGGACGTTTATCTGTAATCATTAAATTGAAAAAAAATTTTTTTTTTAATTTGTGGCAATTAAGCCATTTAGAGAATTTAGATTATCGTTCTTATGGCTCTAATGGCTTATTATTTACCTTATTGTACGACGCAACGCCCAAAACAACTAGCTGCTATGTCGTAAATTTAATATTTATAATCTTAAAGTAGTCTAAAACTTAAAACGGCTGTATCTCCCTGAATTATGCATATATCGAGAAAATGACGTTAATTTGTGATCACTAAATAAGAAAAAAAAATTTTTCTTTAATTTGTGGCAAGTAAGCGATTTAGAGAATTTGAATTGTCGTTCATACGGCTCTAATGGCTTATTTATCACCTTATTGTACGACGCAACGCCCAAAACAACTAGCGGCTATGTCGTTAAATTAATATTTCTGGTCTCAAAGTCGTCCAAAACTTAAAACGGCTGTATCTCCCTAAATAATGCATATATCAAGATAAGGACGTTTATCTGTAATCATTAAATTGAAAAATAATTTTTTTTTTAATTTGCGGCAATTAAGCTATTCAGAGAATTTGGATTATCGTTCTTATGGCTCTAATGGCTTATTTATTACCTTATTGTACGACGCAACGCCCAAAACAACTAGCTGCTATGTCTTAAATTTAATATTTTTAATCTCAAAGTACTCCAAAACTTAAAACGGCTGTATCTCCCTGAATTATGCATATATCGAGAAAATGACGTTAATTCGTGATCACTAAATAAGAAAAAAAAATTTTTCTTTAATTTGTGGCAAGTAAGCCATTTAGAGAATTTGAATTGTCGTTCATACGGCTCTAATGGCTTATTTATCACCTTATTGTACGACGCAACGCCCAAAAGAACTAGCGGCTATGTCGTTAAATTAATATTTCTGGTCTCAAAGTCGTCCAAAACTTAAAACGGCTGTATCTCCCTAAATAATGCATATATCAAGATAAGGACGTTTATCTGTAATCATTAAATTAAAAAATAATTTTTTTTTTAATTTGCGGCAATTAAGCTATTCAGAGAATTTGAATTGTCGTTCTTATGGCTCTAATAGCTTTTTACATACCTTATTGTACGACGCAACGCCGAAAAAAACCAGTGGCTCCGTCGTAAAATTAATATTTATAATCTTAAAGTAGTCTAAAACTTAAAACAGCTGTATCTCTCTAAATAATGCATATATCAAGATGAGGACGTTTATCTGTAATCATTAAATTAAAAAAAAATTTTTTTTTTAATTCTTGGCAATTAGGCCATCCAGAGAATTTGGATTATCGTTCGTATGGCTCTAATGGCTTATTTATTACCTTATTGTACGACGCAACGCCCAAAACAACTAGCTGCTATGTCGTAAATTTAATATTTATAATCTTAAAGTAGTCTAAAACTTAAAACGGCTGTATCTCCCTGAATTATGCATATATCAAGAAAATGACGTTAATCTGTAATCATTAAATTGAAAAAAAATTTTTTTTTAAATTTGTGGCAATTAAGCCATTCAGAGAATTTATATTATCGTTCTTATGGCTCTAATGGCTTATTTATCACCTTATTGTACGACGCAACGCCCAAAACAACAAGCGGCTATGTCGTTAAATTAATATTTCTGGTCTCAAAGTCGTTCAAAACTTAAAACGGCTGTATCTCTCTAAATAATGCATATATCAAGATAAGGACGTTTATCTGTAATCATTAAATTAAAAAAAAATTTTTTTTTTAATTTGCGGCAATTAAGCTATTCAGAGAATTTGAATTGTCGTTCTTATGGCTCTAATAGCTTATTAATTACCTTATTGTACGACGCATCGCCGAAAAAAACCAGTGGCTCCGTCGTATAATTAATATTTATAATCTTAAAGTAGTCTAAAACTTAAAACAGCTGTATCTCTCTAAATAATGCATATATCAAGATCAGGACGTTTATCTGTAATCATTAAATTGAAAAAAAATTTTTTTTTTAATTTGTGGCAATTAAGCCATTTAGAGAATTTAGATTATCGTTCTTATGGCTCCAATGGCTTATTATTTTCCTTATTGTCTGACGCAACGCCCAAAACAACTAGCTGCTATGTCGTAAATTTAATATTTATAATCTTAAAGTAGTCTAAAACTTAAAACGGCTGTATCTCCCTGAATTATGCATATATCGAGAAAATGACGTTAATTCGTGATCACTAAATAAGAAAAAATATTTTTCTTTAATTTGTGGCAAGTAAGCCATTTTGAGAATTTAAATTGTCGTTCATACGGCTCTAATGGCTTATTAATTACCTTATTGTACGACGCAACGCCCAAAACAACTAGCTGCTATGTCTTAAATTTAATATTTTTAATCTCAAAGTACTCCAAAACTTAAAACGGCTGTATCTCCCTGAATTATGCATATATCGAGAAAATGACGTTAATTCGTGATCACTAAATAAGAAAAAAAAATTTTTCTTTAATTTGTGGCAAGTAAGCCATTTAGAGAATTTGAATTGTCGTTCATACGGCTCTAATGGCTCATTTATCACCTTATTGTACGACGCAACGCCCAAAACAACTAGCGGCTATGTCGTTAAATTAATATTTCTGGTCTCAAAGTCGTTCAAAACTTAAAACGGCTGTATTTCCCTAAATAATGCATATATCAAGATAAGGACGTTAATCTGTAATCATTAAATTAGAAAAAAAATTTTTTTTTTAATTTGTGGCAATTAAGCCATTTAGAGAATTTGGATTATCTTTTTTATGGCTCTAATGGCTTATTTATTACCTTATTGTACGACGCAACGCCTAAAAAGACCAGCGGCTATCTTGTAAATTTAATATTTTTAATCTGAAAGTACTCCAAAACTTAAAACGGCTGTATCTCCCTGAATTATGCATATATCGAGAAAATGACGTTAATTCGTGATCACTAAATAAGAAAAAATATTTTTCTTTAATTTGTGGCAAGTAAGCCATTTTGAGAATTTAAATTGTCGTTCATACGGCTCTAATGGCTTATTAATTACCTTATTGTACGACGCAACGCCCAAAACAACTAGCTGCTATGTCTTAAATTTAATATTTTTAATCTCAAAGTACTCCAAAACTTAAAACGGCTGTATCTCCCTGAATTATGCATATATCGAGAAAATGACGTTAATTCGTGATCACTAAATAAGAAAAGAAAATTTTTCTTTAATTTGTGGCAAGTAAGCCATTTAGAGAATTTGAATTGTCGTTCATACGGCTCTAATGGCTTATTTATCACCTTATTGTACGACGCAACGCCCAAAACAACTAGCGGCTACGTCGTTAAATTAATATTTCTGGTCTCAAAGTCGTTCAAAACTTAAAACGGCTGTATCTCCCTAAATAATGCATATATCAAGATAAGGACGTTTATCTGTAATCATTAAATTAAAAAAAAATTTTTTTTTTAATCCTTGGCAATTAGGCCATCCAGAGAATTTGGATTATCGTTCGTATGGCTCTAATGGCTTATTTATTACCTTATTGTACGACGCAACGCCCAAAACAACTAGCTGCTATGTCGTAAATTTAATATTTATAATCTTAAAGTAGTCTAAAACTTAAAACGGCTGTATCTCCCTGAATTATGCATATATCAAGAAAATGACGTTAATCTGTAATCATTAAATTGAAAAAAAATTTTTTTTTAAATTTGTGGCAAGTAAGCCATTTAGAGAATTTGAATTGTCGTTCTTATGGCTCTAATGGCTTATTTATTACCTTATTGTACGACGCAACGCCCAAAACAACTAGCGGCTATGTCGTTAAATTAATATTTCTGGTCTCAAAGTCGTCCAAAACTTAAAACGGCTGTATCTCCCTAAATAATGCATATATCAAGATAAGGACGTTAATCTGTAATCATTAAATTAAAAAAAAAATTTTTTTTTAATTCTTGGCAATTAAGCCATCCAGAGAATTTGGATTATTGTTCTTATGGCTCTAATGGCTTATTTATTACCTTATTGTACGACGCAACGCCCAAAACAACTAGCGGCTATGTCGTTAAATTAATATTTCTGGTCTCAAAGTCGTTCAAAACTTAAAACGGCTCTATTTCTCTAAATAATGCATATATCAAGATAAGGACGTTTATCTGTAATCATTAAATTGAAAAAAAATTTTTTTTTTAATTTGCGGCAATTAAGCTATTCAGAGAATTTGAATTGTCGTTCTTATGGCTCTAATAGCTTATTAATTACCTTATTGTACGACGCAACGCCCAAAACAACTAGCTGCTATGTCTTAAACTTAATATTTTTAATCTCAAAGTACTCCAAAACTTAAAACGGCTGTATCTCCCTGAATTATGCATATATCGAGAAAATGACGTTAATTCGTGATCACTAAATAAGAAAAAAAATTTTTCTTTAATTTGTGGCAAGTAAGCCATTTAGAGAATTTGAATTGTCGTTCTTATGGCTCTAATGGCTTATTTATTACCTTATTGTACGACGCAACGCCCAAAACAACTAGCGGCTATGTCGTTAAATTAATATTTCTGGTCTCAAAGTCGTCCAAAACTTAAAACGGCTGTATCTCCCTAAATAATGCATATATCAAGATAAGGACGTTAATCTGTAATCATTAAATTAAAAAAAAAATTTTTTTTTAATTCTTGGCAATTAAGCCATCCAGAGAATTTGGATTATTGTTCTTATGGCTCTAATGGCTTATTTATTACCTTATTGTACGACGCAACGCCCAAAACAACTAGCGGCTATGTCGTTAAATTAATATTTCTGGTCTCAAAGTCGTCCAAAACTTAAAACGGCTGTATCTCCCTAAATAATGCATATATCAAGATAAGGACGTTAATCTGTAATCATTAAATTAAAAAAAAAATTTTTTTTTAATTCTTGGTAATTAAGCCATCCAGAGAATTTGGATTATTGTTCTTATGGCTCTAATGGCTTATTTATTACCTTATTGTACGACGCAACGCCCAAAACAACTAGCGGCTATGTCGTTAAATTAATATTTCTGGTCTCAAAGTCGTTCAAAACTTAAAACGGCTCTATTTCTCTAAATAATGCATATATCAAGATAAGGACGTTTATCTGTAATCATTAAATTGAAAAAAAATTTTTTTTTTAATTTGCGGCAATTAAGCTATTCAGAGAATTTGAATTGTCGTTCTTATGGCTCTAATAGCTTATTAATTACCTTATTGTACGACGCAACGCCCAAAACAACTAGCTGCTATGTCTTAAACTTAATATTTTTAATCTCAAAGTACTCCAAAACTTAAAACGGCTGTATCTCCCTGAATTATGCATATATCGAGAAAATCACGTTAATTCGTGATCACTAAATAAGAAAAAAAATTTTTCTTTAATTTGTGGCAAGTAAGCCATTTAGAGAATTTGAATTGTCGTTCTTATGGCTCTAATGGCTTATTTATTACCTTATTGTACGACGCAACGCCCAAAACAACTAGCGGCTATGTCGTTAAATTAATATTTCTGGTCTCAATGTCGTCCAAAACTTAAAACGGCTGTATCTCCCTAAATAATGCATATATCAAGATAAGGACGTTAATCTGTAATCATTAAATTAAAAAAAAAATTTTTTTTTAATTCTTGGCAATTAAGCCATCCAGAGAATTTGGATTATTGTTCTTATGGCTCTAATGGCTTATTTATTACCTTATTGTACGACGCAACGCCCAAAACAACTAGCGGCTATGTCGTTAAATTAATATTTCTGGTCTCAAAGTCGTCCAAAACTTAAAACGGCTGTATCTCCCTAAATAATGCATATATCAAGATAAGGACGTTAATCTGTGATCATTAAATTAAAAAAAAATTTTTTTTTTAATTCTTGGCAATTAAGCCATCCAGAGAATTTGGATTATTGTTCTTATGGCTCTAATGGCTTATTTATTACCTTATTGTACGACGCAACGCCCAAAACAACTAGCGGCTATGTCGTTAAATTAATATTTCTGGTCTCAAAGTCGTTCAAAACTTAAAACGGCTCTATCTCTCTAAATAATGCATATATCAAGATAAGGACGTTTATCTGTAATCATTAAATTGAAAAAAAATTTTTTTTTTAATTTGCGGCAATTAAGCTATTCAGAGAATTTGAATTGTCGTTCTTATGGCTCTAATAGCTTATTAATTACCTTATTGTACGACGCATCGCCGAAAAAAACCAGTGGCTCCGTCGTATAATTAATATTTATAATCTTAAAGTAGTCTAAAACTTAAAACAGCTGTATCTCTCTAAATAATGCATATATCAAGATCAGGACGTTTATCTGTAATCATTAAATTGAAAAAAAAATTTTTTTTTAATTTGTGGCAATTAAGCCTTTTAGAGAATTTAGATTATCGTTCTTATGGCTCTAATGGCTTATTATTTACCTTATTGTACGACGCAACGCCCAAAACAACTAGCTGCTATGTCGTAAATTTAATATTTATAATCTTAAAGTAGTCTAAAACTTAAAACTGCTGTACCTCCCTGAATTATGCATATATCGAGAAAATGACGTTAATTTGTAATCACTAAATAAGAAAAAAAAATTTTTCTTTAATTTGTGGCAAGTAAGCCATTTAGAGAATTTGAATTGTCGTTCATACGGCTCTAATGGCTTATTTATCACCTTATTGTACGACGCAACGCTAAAACAACTAGCGGCTATGTCGTTAAATTAATATTTCTGGTCTCAAAGTCGTCCAAAACTTAAAACGGCTGTATCTCCCTAAATAATGCATATATCAAGATAAGGACGTTTATCTGTAATCATTAAATTGAAAAATAATTTTTTTTTTAATTTGCGGCAATTAAGCTATTCAGAGAATTTGAATTGTCGTTCTCATGGCTCTAATAGCTTTTTACATACCTTATTGTACGACGCAACGCTGAAAAAAACCAGTGGCTCCGTCGTAAAATTAATATTTATAATCTTAAAGTCGTCCAAACTTTAAAACGGCTGTATCTCCCTAAATAATGCATATATCAAGATAAGGCCGTTTATCTGTAATCATTAAATTGAAAAAAAAATTTTTTTTTAATTTGTGGCAATTAGGCCATTTAGAGAATTTAGATTATCGTTCTTATGGCTCTAATGGCTTATTATTTACCTTATTGTACGACGCAACGCCCAAAACAACTAGCTGCTATGTCGTAAATTTAATATTTATAATCTTAAAGTCGTCCAAAACTTAAAACGGCTGTATCTCCCTAAATAATGCATATATCAAGATAAGGACGTTTATCTGTAATCATTAAATTGAAAAATAATTTTTTTTTTAATTTGCGGCAATTAAGCTATTCAGAGAATTTGAATATTCGTTCTTATGGCTCTAATAGCTTTTTACATACCTTAATGTACGACGCAACGCCGAAAAAAACCAGTGGCTCCGTCGTAAAATTAATATTTATAATCTTAAAGTAGTCTAAAACTTAAAACAGCTGTATCTCTCTAAATAATGCATATATCAAGATAAGGACGTTTATCTGTAATCATTAAATTAAAAAAAAATTTTTTTTTTAATTCTTGGCAATTAGGCCATCCAGAGAATTTGGATTATCGTTCGTATGGCTCTAATGGCTTATTTATTACCTTATTGTACGACGCAACGCCCAAAAGAACTAGCGGCTATGTCGTTAAATTAATATTTCTGGTCTCAAAGTCGTCCAAAACTTAAAACGGCTGTATCTCCCTGAATTATGCATATATCAAGAAAATGACGTTAATCTGTAATCATTAAATTGAAAAAAAATTTTTTTTTAAATTTGTGGCAATTAAGCCATTCAGAGAATTTGGATTATCGTTCTTATGGCTCTAATGGCTTATTTATCACCTTATTGTACGACGCAACGCCCAAAACAACTAGCGGCTATGTCGTTAAATTAATATTTCTGGTCTCTAAGTCGTTCAAAACTTAAAACGGCTCTATCTCTCTAAATAATGCATATATCAAGATAAGGACGTTTATCTGTAATCATTAAATTGGAAAAAAAATTTTTTTTTTAATTTGCGGCAATTAAGCTATTCAGAGAATTTAAATTGTCGTTTTTATGGCTCTAATAGCTTATTAATTACCTTATTGTACGACGCATCGCCGGAAAAAACCAGTGGCTCCGTCGTAAAATTAATATTTATAATCTTAAAGTAGTCTAAAACTTAAAACAGCTGTATCTCTCTAAATAATGCATATATCAAGATCAGGACGTTTATCTGTAATCATTAAATTGAAAAAAAATTTTTTTTTTAATTTGTTGCAATTAAGCCATTTAGAGAATTTAGATTATCGTTTTTATGGCTCTAATGGCTTATTATTTACCTTATTGTACGACGCAACGCCCAAAACAACTAGCGGCTATGTTGTAAATTTAATATTTTTAATCTCAAAGTACTCCAAAACTTAAAACGGCTGTATCTCCCTGAATTATGCATATATCGAGAAAATGACGTTAATTCGTGATCACTAAATAAGAAAAAATATTTCTCTTTAATTTGTGGCAAGTAAGCCATTTTGAAAATTTGAATTGTCGTTCATACGGCTCTAATGGCTTATTAATCACCTTATTGTACGACGCAACGCCCAAAACAACTAGCTGCTATGTCTTAAACTTAATATTTTTAATCTCAAAGTACTCCAAAACTTAAAACGGCTGTATCTCCCTGAATTATGCATATATCGAGAAAATGACGTTAATTCGTGATCACTAAATAAGAAAAAAAATTTTTCTTTAATTTGTGGCAAGTAAGCCATTTAGAGAATTTGAATTGTCGTTCTTATGGCTCTAATGGCTTATTTATTACCTTATTGTACGACGCAACGCCCAAAACAACTAGCGGCTATGTCGTTAAATTAATATTTCTGGTCTCAAAGTCGTCCAAAACTTAAAACGGCTGTATCTCCCTAAATAATGCATATATCAAGATAAGGACGTTAATCTGTAATTATTAAATTAAAAAAAAAATTTTTTTTTAATTCTTGGCAATTAAGCCATCCAGAGAATTTGGATTATTGTTCTTATGGCTCTAATGGCTTATTTATTACCTTATTGTACGACGCATCGCCGAAAAAAACCAGTGGCTCCGTCGTATAATTAATATTTATAATCTTAAAGTAGTCTAAAACTTAAAACAGCTGTATCTCTCTAAATAATGCATATATCAAGATCAGGACGTTTATCTGTAATCATTAAATTGAAAAAAAAATTTTTTTTTAATTTGTGGCAATTAAGCCAATTAGAGAATTTAGATTATCGTTCTTATGGCTCTAATGGCTTATTATTTACCTTATTGTACGACGCAACGCCCAAAACAACTAGCTGCTATGTCGTAAATTTAATATTTATAATCTTAAAGTAGTCTAAAACTTAAAACGGCTGTATCTCCCTGAATTATGCATATATCGAGAAAATGACGTTAATTTGTGATCACTAAATAAGAAAAAAAAATTTTTCTTTAATTTGTGGCAAGTAAGCCATTTAGAGAATTTGAATTGTCGTTCATACGGCTCTAATGGCTTATTTATCACCTTATTGTACGACGCAACGCTCAAAACAACTAGCGGCTATGTCGTTAAATTAATATTTCTGGTCTCAAAGTCGTCCAAAACTTAAAACGGCTGTATCTCCCTAAATAATGCATATATCAAGATAAGGACGTTTATCTGTAATCATTAAATTGAAAAATAATTTTTTTTTTAATTTGCGGCAATTAAGCTATTCAGAGAATTTGAATTGTCGTTCTCATGGCTCTAATAGCTTTTTACATACCTTATTGTACGACGCAACGCTGAAAAAAACCAGTGGCTCCGTCGTAAAATTAATATTTATAATCTTAAAGTCGTCCAAAACTTAAAACGGCTGTATCTCCCTAAATAATGCATATATCAAGATAAGGACGTTTATCTGTAATCATTAAATTGAAAAAAAAAATTTTTTTTAATTTGTGGCAATTAAGTTATTTAGAGAATTTAGATTATCGTTCTTATGGCTCTAATGGCTTATTATTTACCTTATTGTACGACGCAACGCCCAAAACAACTAGCTGCTATGTCGTAAATTTAATATTTATAATCTTAAAGTAGTCTAAAACTTAAAACGGCTGTATCTCCCTGAATTATGCATATATCGAGAAAATGACGTTAATTTGTGATCACTAAATAAGAAAAAAAAATTTTTCTTTAATTTGTGGCAAGTAAGCCATTTAGAGAATTTGAATTGTCGTTCATACGGCTCTAATGGCTTATTTATCACCTTATTGTACGACGCAACGCTCAAAACAACTAGCGGCTATGTCGTTAAATTAATATTTCTGGTCTCAAAGTCGTCCAAAACTTAAAACGGCTGTATCTCCCTAAATAATGCATATATCAAGATAAGGACGTTTATCTGTAATCATTAAATTGAAAAATAATTTTTTTTTTAATTTGCGGCAATTAAGCTATTCAGAGAATTTGAATATTCGTTCTTATGGCTCTAATAGCTTTTTACATACCTTAATGTACGACGCAACGCCGAAAAAAACCAGTGGCTCCGTCGTAAAATTAATATTTATAATCTTAAAGTAGTCTAAAACTTAAAACAGCTGTATCTCTCTAAATAATGCATATATCAAGATAAGGACGTTTATCTGTAATCATTAAATTAAAAAAAAATTTTTTTTTTAATTCTTGGCAATTAGGCCATCCAGAGAATTTGGATTATCGTTCGTATGGCTCTAATGGCTTATTTATTACCTTATTGTACGACGCAACGCCCAAAACAACTAGCGGCTATGTTGTAAATTTAATATTTTTAATCTCAAAGTACTCCAAAACTTAAAACGGCTGTATCTCCCTGAATTATGCATATATCGAGAAAATGACGTTAATTCGTGATCACTAAATAAGAAAAAATATTTCTCTTCAATTTGTGGCAAGTAAGCCATTTTGAGAATTTGAATTGTCGTTCATACGGCTCTAATGGCTTATTAATCACCTTATTGTACGACGCAACGCCCAAAACAACTAGCTGCTATGTCTTAAACTTAATATTTTCAATCTCAAAGTACTCCAAAACTTAAAACGGCTGTATCTCCCTGAATTATGCATATATCGAGAAAATGACGTTAATTCGTGATCACTAAATAAGAAAAAAAATTTTTCTTTAATTTGTGGCAAGTAAGCCATTTAGAGAATTTGAATTGTCGTTCTTATGGCTCTAATGGCTTATTTATTACCTTATTGTACGACGCAACGCCCAAAACAACTAGCGGCTATGTCGTTAAATTAATATTTCTGGTCTCAAAGTCGTCCAAAACTTGAAACGGCTGTATCTCCCTAAATAATGCATATATCAAGATAAGGACGTTAATCTGTAATCATTAAATTAAAAAAAAAATTTTTTTTTAATTCTTGGCAATTAAGCCATCCAGAGAATTTGGATTATTGTTCTTATGGCTCTAATGGCTTATTTATCACCTTATTGTACGACGCAACGCTCAAAACAACGAGCGGCTATGTCGTTAAATTAATATTTCTGGTCTCAAAGTCGTCCAAAACTTAAAACGGCTGTATCTCCCTAAATAATGCATATATCAAGATAAGGACGTTTATCTGTAATCATTAAATTGAAAAATAATTTTTTTTTTAATTTGCGGCAATTAAGCTATTCAGAGAATTTGAATTGTCGTTCTCATGGCTCTAATAGCTTTTTACATACCTTATTGTACGACGCAACGCTGAAAAAAACCAGTGGCTCCGTCGTAAAATTAATATTTATAATCTTAAAGTCGTCCAAACTTTAAAACGGCTGTATCTCCCTAAATAATGCATATATCAAGATAAGGCCGTTTATCTGTAATCATTAAATTGAAAAAAAAATTTTTTTTTAATTTGTGGCAATTAGGCCATTTAGAGAATTTAGATTATCGTTCTTATGGCTCTAATGGCTTATTATTTACCTTATTGTACGACGCAACGCCCAAAACAACTAGCTGCTATGTCGTAAATTTAATATTTATAATCTTAAAGTAGTCTAAAACTTAAAACGGCTGTATCTCCCTGAATTATGCATATATCGAGAAAATGACGTTAATTTGTGATCACTAAATAAGAAAAAAAAATTTTTCTTTAATTTGTGGCAAGTAAGCCATTTCGAGAATTTGAATTGTCGTTCATACGGCTCTAATGGCTTATTTATCACCTTATTGTACGACGCAACGCCCAAAAGAACTAGCGGCTATGTCGTTAAATTAATATTTCTGGTCTCAAAGTCGTCCAAATTTTAAAACGGCTGTATCTCCCTAAATAATGCATATATCAAGATAAGGACGTTTATCTGTAATCATTAAATTGAAAAATAATTTTTTTACTAATTTGCGGCAATTAAGCTAATTAGAGAATTTGAATATTCGTTCTTATGGCTCTAATAGCTTTTTACATACCTTAATGTACGACGCAACGCCGAAAAAAACCAGTGGCTCCGTCGTAAAATTAATATTTATAATCTTAAAGTAGTCTAAAACTTAAAACAGCTGTATCTCTCTAAATAACGCATATATCAAGATAAGGACGTTTATCTGTAATCATTAAATTAAAAAAAAAATTTTTTTTTAATTCTTGGCGATTAGGCCATCCAGAGAATTTGGATTATCGTTCGTATGGCTCTAATGGCTTATTTATTACCTTATTGTACGACGCAACGCCCAAAAGAACTAGCGGCTATGTCGTTAAATTAATATTTCTGGTCTCAAAGTCGTCCAAAACTTAAAACGGCTGTATCTCCCTGAATTATGCATATATCAAGAAAATGACGTTAATCTGTAATCATTAAATTGAAAAAAAATTTTTTTTTAAATTTGTGGCAATTAAGCCATTCAGAGAATTTGGATTATCGTTCTTATGGCTCTAATGGCTTATTTATCACCTTATTGTACGACGCAACGCCCAAAACAACTAGCGGCTATGTCGTTAAATTAATATTTCTGGTCTCAAAGTCGTTCAAAACTTAAAACGGCTCTATCTCTCTAAATAATGCATATATCAAGATAAGGACGTTTATCTGTAATCATTAAATTGGAAAAAAAATTTTTTTTTTAATTTGCGGCAATTAAGCTATTCAGAGAATTTAAATTGTCGTTTTTATGGCTCTAATAGCTTATTAATTACCTTATTGTACGACGCATCGCCGGAAAAAACCAGTGGCTCCGTCGTAAAATTAATATTTATAATCTTAAAGTAGTCTAAAACTTAAAACAGCTGTATCTTTCTAAATAATGCATATATCAAGATCAGGACGTTTATCTGTAATCATTAAATTGAAAAAAAATTTTTTTTTTAATTTGTGGCAATTAAGCCATTTAGAAAATTTAGATTATCGTTTTTATGGCTCTAATGGCTTATTATTTACCTTATTGTACGACGCAACGCCCAAAACAACTAGCGGCTATGTTGTAAATTTAATATTTTTAATCTCAAAGTACTCCAAAACTTAAAACGGCTGTATCTCCCTGAATTATGCATATATCGAGAAAATGACGTTAATTCGTGATCACTAAATAAGAAAAAATATTTCTCTTTAATTTGTGGCAAGTAAGCCATTTTGAGAATTTGAATTGTCGTTCATACGGCTCTAATGGCTTATTAATCACCTTATTGTACGACGCAACGCCCAAAACAACTAGCTGCTATGTCTTAAACTTAATATTTTTAATCTCAAAGTACTCCAAAACTAAAAACGGCTGTATCTCCCTGAATTATGCATATATCGAGAAAATGACGTTAATTCGTGATCACTAAATAAGAAAAAAAATTTTTCTTTAATTTGTGGCAAGTAAGCCATTTAGAGAATTTGAATTGTCGTTCTTATGGCTCTAATGGCTTATTTATTACCTTATTGTACGACGCAACGCCCAAAACAACTAGCGGCTATGTCGTTAAATTAATATTTCTGGTCTCAAAGTCGTCCAAAACTTAAAACGGCTGTATCTCCCTAAATAATGCATATATCAAGATAAGGACGTTAATCTGTAATCATTAAATTGAAAAAAAAATTTTTTTTTAATTTGTGGCAATTAGGCCATTTAGAGAATTTAGATTATCGTTCTTATGGCTCTAATGGCTTATTATTTACCTTATTGTACGACGCAACGCCCAAAACAACTAGCTGCTATGTCGTAAATTTAATATTTATAATCTTAAAGTAGTCTAAAACTTAAAACGGCTGTATCTCCCTGAATTATGCATATATCGAGAAAATGACGTTAATTTGTGATCACTAAATAAGAAAAAAAAATTTTTCTTTAATTTGTGGCAAGTAAGCCATTTCGAGAATTTGAATTGTCGTTCATACGGCTCTAATGGCTTATTTATCACCTTATTGTACGACGCAACGCCCAAAAGAACTAGCGGCTATGTCGTTAAATTAATATTTCTGGTCTCAAAGTCGTCCAAATTTTAAAACGGCTGTATCTCCCTAAATAATGCATATATCAAGATAAGGACGTTTATCTGTAATCATTAAATTGAAAAATAATTTTTTTACTAATTTGCGGCAATTAAGCTAATTAGAGAATTTGAATATTCGTTCTTATGGCTCTAATAGCTTTTTACATACCTTAATGTACGACGCAACGCCGAAAAAAACCAGTGGCTCCGTCGTAAAATTAATATTTATAATCTTAAAGTAGTCTAAAACTTAAAACAGCTGTATCTCTCTAAATAACGCATATATCAAGATAAGGACGTTTATCTGTAATCATTAAATTAAAAAAAAAATTTTTTTTTAATTCTTGGCGATTAGGCCATCCAGAGAATTTGGATTATCGTTCGTATGGCTCTAATGGCTTATTTATTACCTTATTGTACGACGCAACGCCCAAAAGAACTAGCGGCTATGTCGTTAAATTAATATTTCTGGTCTCAAAGTCGTCCAAAACTTAAAACGGCTGTATCTCCCTGAATTATGCATATATCAAGAAAATGACGTTAATCTGTAATCATTAAATTGAAAAAAAATTTTTTTTTAAATTTGTGGCAATTAAGCCATTCAGAGAATTTGGATTATCGTTCTTATGGCTCTAATGGCTTATTTATCACCTTATTGTACGACGCAACGCCCAAAACAACTAGCGGCTATGTCGTTAAATTAATATTTCTGGTCTCAAAGTCGTTCAAAACTTAAAACGGCTCTATCTCTCTAAATAATGCATATATCAAGATAAGGACGTTTATCTGTAATCATTAAATTGGAAAAAAAATTTTTTTTTTAATTTGCGGCAATTAAGCTATTCAGAGAATTTAAATTGTCGTTTTTATGGCTCTAATAGCTTATTAATTACCTTATTGTACGACGCATCGCCGGAAAAAACCAGTGGCTCCGTCGTAAAATTAATATTTATAATCTTAAAGTAGTCTAAAACTTAAAACAGCTGTATCTTTCTAAATAATGCATATATCAAGATCAGGACGTTTATCTGTAATCATTAAATTGAAAAAAAATTTTTTTTTTAATTTGTGGCAATTAAGCCATTTAGAAAATTTAGATTATCGTTTTTATGGCTCTAATGGCTTATTATTTACCTTATTGTACGACGCAACGCCCAAAACAACTAGCGGCTATGTTGTAAATTTAATATTTTTAATCTCAAAGTACTCCAAAACTTAAAACGGCTGTATCTCCCTGAATTATGCATATATCGAGAAAATGACGTTAATTCGTGATCACTAAATAAGAAAAAATATTTCTCTTTAATTTGTGGCAAGTAAGCCATTTTGAGAATTTGAATTGTCGTTCATACGGCTCTAATGGCTTATTAATCACCTTATTGTACGACGCAACGCCCAAAACAACTAGCTGCTATGTCTTAAACTTAATATTTTTAATCTCAAAGTACTCCAAAACTAAAAACGGCTGTATCTCCCTGAATTATGCATATATCGAGAAAATGACGTTAATTCGTGATCACTAAATAAGAAAAAAAATTTTTCTTTAATTTGTGGCAAGTAAGCCATTTAGAGAATTTGAATTGTCGTTCTTATGGCTCTAATGGCTTATTTATTACCTTATTGTACGACGCAACGCCCAAAACAACTAGCGGCTATGTCGTTAAATTAATATTTCTGGTCTCAAAGTCGTCCAAAACTTAAAACGGCTGTATCTCCCTAAATAATGCATATATCAAGATAAGGACGTTAATCTGTAATTATTAAATTGAAAAAAAAATTTTTTTTTAATTCTTGGCAATTAAGCCATCCAGAGAATTTGGATTATTGTTCTTATGGCTCTAATGGCTTATTTATTACCTTATTGTACGACGCATCGCCGAAAAAAACCAGTGGCTCCGTCGTATAATTAATATTTATAATCTTAAAGTAGTCTAAAACTTAAAACAGCTGTATCTCTCTAAATAATGCATATATCAAGATCAGGACGTTTATCTGTAATCATTAAATTGTAAAAAAAATTTTTTTTTAATTTGTGGCAATTAAGCCATTTAGAGAATTTAGATTATCGTTCTTATGGCTCTAATGGCTTATTATTTACCTTATTGTACGACGCAACGCCCAAAACAACTAGCTGCTATGTCGTAAATTTAATATTTATAATCTTAAAGTAGTCTAAAACTTAAAACGGCTGTATCTCCCTGAATTATGCATATATCGAGAAAATGACGTTAATTTGTGATCACTAAATAAGAAAAAAAAATTTTTCTTTAATTTGTGGCAAGTAAGCCATTTAGAGAATTTGAATTGTCGTTCATACGGCTCTAATGGCTTATTTATCACCTTATTGTACGACGCAACGCTCAAAACAACTAGCGGCTATGTCGTTAAATTAATATTTCTGGTCTCAAAGTCGTCCAAAACTTAAAACGGCTGTATCTCCCTAAATAATGCATATATCAAGATAAGGACGTTTATCTGTAATCATTAAATTGAAAAATAATTTTTTTTTTAATTTGCGGCAATTAAGCTATTCAGAGAATTTGAATTGTCGTTCTCATGGCTCTAATAGCTTTTTACATACCTTATTGTACGACGCAACGCTAAAAAAAACCAGTGGCTCCGTCGTAAAATTAATATTTATAATCTTAAAGTCGTCCAAAACTTAAAACGGCTGTATCTCCCTAAATAATGCATATATCAAGATAAGGACGTTTATCTGTAATCATTAAATTGAAAAAAAAATTTTTTTTTAATTTGTGGCAATTAAGCCATTTAGAGAATTTAGATTATCGTTCTTATGGATCTAATGGCTTATTATTTACCTTATTGTACGACGCAACGCCCAAAACAACTAGCTGCTATGTCGTAAATTTAATATTTATAATCTTAAAGTAGTCTAAAACTTAAAACGGCTGTATCTCCCTGAATTATGCATATATCGAGAAAATGACGTTAATTTGTGATCACTAAATAAGAAAAAAAAATTTTTCTTTAATTTGTGGCAAGTAAGCCATTTCGAGAATTTGAATTGTCGTTCATACGGCTCTAATGGCTTATTTATCACCTTATTGTACGACGCAACGCCCAAAAGAACTAGCGGCTATGTCGTTAAATTAATATTTCTGGTCTCAAAGTCGTCCAAATTTTAAAACGGCTGTATCTCCCTAAATAATGCATATATCAAGATAAGGACGTTTATCTGTAATCATTAAATTGAAAAATAATTTTTTTACTAATTTGCGGCAATTAAGCTATTCAGAGAATTTGAATATTCGTTCTTATGGCTCTAATAGCTTTTTACATACCTTAATGTACGACGCAACGCCGAAAAAAACCAGTGGCTCCGTCGTAAAATTAATATTTATAATCTTAAAGTAGTCTAAAACTTAAAACAGCTGTATCTCTCTAAATAACGCATATATCAAGATAAGGACGTTTATCTGTAATCATTAAATTAAAAAAAAAATTTTTTTTTAATTCTTGGCAATTAGGCCATCCAGAGAATTTGGATTATCGTTCGTATGGCTCTAATGGCTTATTTATTACCTTATTGTACGACGCAACGCCCAAAAGAACTAGCGGCTATGTCGTTAAATTAATATTTCTGGTCTCAAAGTCGTCCAAAACTTAAAACGGCTGTATCTCTCTGAATTATGCATATATCAAGAAAATGACGTTAATCTGTAATCATTAAATTGAAAAAAAATTTTTTTTTAAATTTGTGGCAATTAAGCCATTCAGAGAATTTGGATTATCGTTCTTATGGCTCTAATGGCTTATTTATCACCTTATTGTACGACGCAACGCCCAAAACAACTAGCGGCTATGTCGTTAAATTAATATTTCTGGTCTCAAAGTCGTTCAAAACTTAAAACGGCTCTATCTCTCTAAATAATGCATATATCAAGATAAGGACGTTTATCTGTAATCATTAAATTGGAAAAAAAATTTTTTTTTTAATTTGCGGCAATTAAGCTATTCAGAGAATTTAAATTGTCGTTTTTATGGCTCTAATAGCTTATTAATTACCTTATTGTACGACGCATCGCCGGAAAAAACCAGTGGCTCCGTCGTAAAATTAATATTTATAATCTTAAAGTAGTCTAAAACTTAAAACAGCTGTATCTTTCTAAATAATGCATATATCAAGATCAGGACGTTTATCTGTAATCATTAAATTGAAAAAAAATTTTTTTTTTAATTTGTGGCAATTAAGCCATTTAGAGAATTTAGATTATCGTTTTTATGGCTCTAATGGCTTATTATTTACCTTATTGTACGACGCAACGCCCAAAACAACTAGCGGCTATGTTGTAAATTTAATATTTTTAATCTCAAAGTACTCCAAAACTTAAAACGGCTGTATCTCCCTGAATTATGCATATATCGAGAAAATGACGTTAATTCGTGATCACTAAATAAGAAAAAATATTTCTCTTTAATTTGTGGCAAGTAAGCCATTTTGAGAATTTGAATTGTCGTTCATACGGCTCTAATGGCTTATTAATCACCTTATTGTACGACGCAACGCCCAAAACAACTAGCTGCTATGTCTTAAACTTAATATTTTTAATCTCAAAGTACTCCAAAACTAAAAACGGCTGTATCTCCCTGAATTATGCATATATCGAGAAAATGACGTTAATTCGTGATCACTAAATAAGAAAAAAAATTTTTCTTTAATTTGTGGCAAGTAAGCCATTTAGAGAATTTGAATTGTCGTTCTTATGGCTCTAATGGCTTATTTATTACCTTATTGTACGACGCAACGCCCAAAACAACTAGCGGCTATGTCGTTAAATTAATATTTCTGGTCTCAAAGTCGTCCAAAACTTAAAACGGCTGTATCTCCCTAAATAATGCATATATCAAGATAAGGACGTTAATCTGTAATTATTAAATTGAAAAAAAAATTTTTTTTTAATTCTTGGCAATTAAGCCATCCAGAGAATTTGGATTATTGTTCTTATGGCTCTAATGGCTTATTTATTACCTTATTGTACGACGCATCGCCGAAAAAAACCAGTGGCTCCGTCGTATAATTAATATTTATAATCTTAAAGTAGTCTAAAACTTAAAACAGCTGTATCTCTCTAAATAATGCATATATCAAGATCAGGACGTTTATCTGTAATCATTAAATTGTAAAAAAAATTTTTTTTTAATTTGTGGCAATTAAGCCATTTAGAGAATTTAGATTATCGTTCTTATGGCTCTAATGGCTTATTATTTACCTTATTGTACGACGCAACGCCCAAAACAACTAGCTGCTATGTCGTAAATTTAATATTTATAATCTTAAAGTAGTCTAAAACTTAAAACGGCTGTATCTCCCTGAATTATGCATATATCGAGAAAATGACGTTAATTTGTGATCACTAAATAAGAAAAAAAAATTTTTCTTTAATTTGTGGCAAGTAAGCCATTTAGAGAATTTGAATTGTCGTTCATACGGCTCTAATGGCTTATTTATCACCTTATTGTACGACGCAACGCTCAAAACAACTAGCGGCTATGTCGTTAAATTAATATTTCTGGTCTCAAAGTCGTCCAAAACTTAAAACGGCTGTATCTCCCTAAATAATGCATATATCAAGATAAGGACGTTTATCTGTAATCATTAAATTGAAAAATAATTTTTTTTTTAATTTGCGGCAATTAAGCTATTCAGAGAATTTGAATTGTCGTTCTCATGGCTCTAATAGCTTTTTACATACCTTATTGTACGACGCAACGCTAAAAAAAACCAGTGGCTCCGTCGTAAAATTAATATTTATAATCTTAAAGTCGTCCAAAACTTAAAACGGCTGTATCTCCCTAAATAATGCATATATCAAGATAAGGACGTTTATCTGTAATCATTAAATTGAAAAAAAAATTTTTTTTTAATTTGTGGCAATTAGGCCATTTAGAGAATTTAGATTATCGTTCTTATGGCTCTAATGGCTTATTATTTACCTTATTGTACGACGCAACGCCCAAAACAACTAGCTGCTATGTCGTAAATTTAATATTTATAATCTTAAAGTAGTCTAAAACTTAAAACGGCTGTATCTCCCTGAATTATGCATATATCGAGAAAATGACGTTAATTTGTGATCACTAAATAAGAAAAAAAAATTTTTCTTTAATTTGTGGCAAGTAAGCCATTTCGAGAATTTGAATTGTCGTTCATACGGCTCTAATGGCTTATTTATCACCTTATTGTACGACGCAACGCCCAAAAGAACTAGCGGCTATGTCGTTAAATTAATATTTCTGGTCTCAAAGTCGTCCAAAACTTAAAACGGCTGTATCTCCCTAAATAATGCATATATCAAGATAAGGACGTTTATCTGTAATCATTAAATTGAAAAATAATTTTTTTTTTAATTTGCGGCAATTAAGCTATTCAGAGAATTTGAATATTCGTTCTTATGGCTCTAATAGCTTTTTACATACCTTAATGTACGACGCAACGCCGAAAAAAACCAGTGGCTCCGTCGTAAAATTAATATTTATAATCTTAAAGTAGTCTAAAACTTAAAACAGCTGTATCTCTCTAAATAATGCATATATCAAGATAAGGACGTTTATCTGTAATCATTAAATTAAAAAAAAATTTTTTTTTTAATTCTTGGCAATTAGGCCATCCAGAGAATTTGGATTATCGTTCGTATGGCTCTAATGGCTTATTTATTACCTTATTGTACGACGCAACGCCCAAAAGAACTAGCGGCTATGTCGTTAAATTAATATTTCTGGTCTCAAAGTCGTCCAAAACTTAAAACGGCTGTATCTCTCTGAATTATGCATATATCAAGAAAATGACGTTAATCTGTAATCATTAAATTGAAAAAAAATTTTTTTTTAAATTTGTGGCAATTAAGCCATTCAGAGAATTTGGATTATCGTTCTTATGGCTCTAATGGCTTATTTATCACCTTATTGTACGACGCAACGCCCAAAACAACTAGCGGCTATGTCGTTAAATTAATATTTCTGGTCTCAAAGTCGTTCAAAACTTAAAACGGCTCTATCTCTCTAAATAATGCATATATCAAGATAAGGACGTTTATCTGTAATCATTAAATTGGAAAAAAAATTTTTTTTTTAATTTGCGGCAATTAAGCTATTCAGAGAATTTAAATTGTCGTTTTTATGGCTCTAATAGCTTATTAATTACCTTATTGTACGACGCATCGCCGGAAAAAACCAGTGGCTCCGTCGTAAAATTAATATTTATAATCTTAAAGTAGTCTAAAACTTAAAACAGCTGTATCTTTCTAAATAATGCATATATCAAGATCAGGACGTTTATCTGTAATCATTAAATTGAAAAAAAATTTTTTTTTTAATTTGTGGCAATTAAGCCATTTAGAGAATTTAGATTATCGTTTTTATGGCTCTAATGGCTTATTATTTACCTTATTGTACGACGCAACGCCCAAAACAACTAGCGGCTATGTTGTAAATTTAATATTTTTAATCTCAAAGTACTCCAAAACTTAAAACGGCTGTATCTCCCTGAATTATGCATATATCGAGAAAATGACGTTAATTCGTGATCACTAAATAAGAAAAAATATTTCTCTTTAATTTGTGGCAAGTAAGCCATTTTGAGAATTTGAATTGTCGTTCATACGGCTCTAATGGCTTATTAATCACCTTATTGTACGACGCAACGCCCAAAACAACTAGCTGCTATGTCTTAAACTTAATATTTTTAATCTCAAAGTACTCCAAAACTAAAAACGGCTGTATCTCCCTGAATTATGCATATATCGAGAAAATGACGTTAATTCGTGATCACTAAATAAGAAAAAAAATTTTTCTTTAATTTGTGGCAAGTAAGCCATTTAGAGAATTTGAATTGTCGTTCTTATGGCTCTAATGGCTTATTTATTACCTTATTGTACGACGCAACGCCCAAAACAACTAGCGGCTATGTCGTTAAATTAATATTTCTGGTCTCAAAGTCGTCCAAAACTTAAAACGGCTGTATCTCCCTAAATAATGCATATATCAAGATAAGGACGTTAATCTGTAATTATTAAATTGAAAAAAAAATTTTTTTTTAATTCTTGGCAATTAAGCCATCCAGAGAATTTGGATTATTGTTCTTATGGCTCTAATGGCTTATTTATTACCTTATTGTACGACGCATCGCCGAAAAAAACCAGTGGCTCCGTCGTATAATTAATATTTATAATCTTAAAGTAGTCTAAAACTTAAAACAGCTGTATCTCTCTAAATAATGCATATATCAAGATCAGGACGTTTATCTGTAATCATTAAATTGTAAAAAAAATTTTTTTTTAATTTGTGGCAATTAAGCCATTTAGAGAATTTAGATTATCGTTCTTATGGCTCTAATGGCTTATTATTTACCTTATTGTACGACGCAACGCCCAAAACAACTAGCTGCTATGTCGTAAATTTAATATTTATAATCTTAAAGTAGTCTAAAACTTAAAACGGCTGTATCTCCCTGAATTATGCATATATCGAGAAAATGACGTTAATTTGTGATCACTAAATAAGAAAAAAAAATTTTTCTTTAATTTGTGGCAAGTAAGCCATTTAGAGAATTTGAATTGTCGTTCATACGGCTCTAATGGCTTATTTATCACCTTATTGTACGACGCAACGCTCAAAACAACTAGCGGCTATGTCGTTAAATTAATATTTCTGGTCTCAAAGTCGTCCAAAACTTAAAACGGCTGTATCTCCCTAAATAATGCATATATCAAGATAAGGACGTTTATCTGTAATCATTAAATTGAAAAATAATTTTTTTTTTAATTTGCGGCAATTAAGCTATTCAGAGAATTTGAATTGTCGTTCTCATGGCTCTAATAGCTTTTTACATACCTTATTGTACGACGCAACGCTAAAAAAAACCAGTGGCTCCGTCGTAAAATTAATATTTATAATCTTAAAGTCGTCCAAAACTTAAAACGGCTGTATCTCCCTAAATAATGCATATATCAAGATAAGGACGTTTATCTGTAATCATTAAATTGAAAAAAAAATTTTTTTTTAATTTGTGGCAATTAGGCCATTTAGAGAATTTAGATTATCGTTCTTATGGCTCTAATGGCTTATTATTTACCTTATTGTACGACGCAACGCCCAAAACAACTAGCTGCTATGTCGTAAATTTAATATTTATAATCTTAAAGTAGTCTAAAACTTAAAACGGCTGTATCTCCCTGAATTATGCATATATCGAGAAAATGACGTTAATTTGTGATCACTAAATAAGAAAAAAAAATTTTTCTTTAATTTGTGGCAAGTAAGCCATTTCGAGAATTTGAATTGTCGTTCATACGGCTCTAATGGCTTATTTATCACCTTATTGTACGACGCAACGCCCAAAAGAACTAGCGGCTATGTCGTTAAATTAATATTTCTGGTCTCAAAGTCGTCCAAAACTTAAAACGGCTGTATCTCCCTAAATAATGCATATATCAAGATAAGGACGTTTATCTGTAATCATTAAATTGAAAAATAATTTTTTTTTTAATTTGCGGCAATTAAGCTATTCAGAGAATTTGAATATTCGTTCTTATGGCTCTAATAGCTTTTTACATACCTTAATGTACGACGCAACGCCGAAAAAAACCAGTGGCTCCGTCGTAAAATTAATATTTATAATCTTAAAGTAGTCTAAAACTTAAAACAGCTGTATCTCTCTAAATAATGCATATATCAAGATAAGGACGTTTATCTGTAATCATTAAATTAAAAAAAAATTTTTTTTTTAATTCTTGGCAATTAGGCCATCCAGAGAATTTGGATTATCGTTCGTATGGCTCTAATGGCTTATTTATTACCTTATTGTACGACGCAACGCCCAAAAGAACTAGCGGCTATGTCGTTAAATTAATATTTCTGGTCTCAAAGTCGTCCAAAACTTAAAACGGCTGTATCTCCCTGAATTATGCATATATCAAGAAAATGACGTTAATCTGTAATCATTAAATTGAAAAAAAATTTTTTTTTAAATTTGTGGCAATTAAGCCATTCAGAGAATTTGGATTATCGTTCTTATGGCTCTAATGGCTTATTTATCACCTTATTGTACGACGCAACGCCCAAAACAACAAGCGGCTATGTCGTTAAATTAATATTTCTGGTCTCAAAGTCGTTCAAAACTTAAAACGGCTGTATCTCTCTAAATAATGCATATATCAAGATGAGGACGTTAGTCTGTAATCATTAAATTAAAAAAAAATTTTTTTTTCAATTTGTGGCAATTAAGCCATTTAAAGAATTAGGATTATCGTTTTTATGGCTCTAATAGCTTATTAATTACCTTATTGTACGACGCAACGCCCAAAACAACTAGCTGCTATGTCTTAAATTTAATATTTCTGGTCTCAAAGTCGTCCAAAACTTAAAACGGCTGTATCTCCCTAAATAATGCATATATCAAGATAAGGACGTTAATCTGTAATCATTAAATTAAAAAAAAATTTTTTTTTTAATTCTTGGCAATTAAGCCATCCAGAGAATTTGGATTATCGTTCTTATGGCTCTAATAGCTTATTTATTACCTTATTGTACGACGCAACGCCCAAAACAACTAGCGGCTATGTCGTTAAATTAATATTTCTGGTCTCAAAGTCGTTCAAAACTCAAAACGGCTCTATCTCTCTAAATAATGCATATATCAAGATAAGGACGTTTATCTGTAATCATTAAATTGAAAAAAAAATTTTTTTTTAATTTGCGGCAATTTAACTATTCAGAGAATTTGAATTGTCGTTCTTATGGCTCTAATAGCTTATTAATTACCTTATTGTACGACGCAACGCCCAAAACAGCTAGCGGCTATGTCGTTAAATTAATATTTCTGGTCTCAAAGTCGTACAAAACTTAAAACGGCTGTATCTCCCTAAATAATGCATATATCAAGATAAGGACGTTAATCTGTAATCATTAAATTAAAAAAAAATTTTTTTTTTAATTCTTGGCAATTAAGCCATCCAGAGAATTTGGATTATCGTTCTTATGGCTCTAATAGCTTATTTATTACCTTATTGTACGACGCAACGCCCAAAACAGCTAGCGGCTATGTCGTTAAATTAATATTTCTGGTCTCAAAGTCGTCCAAAACTTAAAACGGCTGTATCTCCCTAAATAATGCATATATCAAGATAAGGACGTTAATCTGTAATCATTAAATTAAAAAAAAATTTTTTTTTTAATTCTTGGCAATTAAGCTATTCAGAGAATTTAAATTGTCGTTCTTATGGCTCTAATAGCTTATTAATTACCTTATTGTACGACGCATCGCCGGAAAAAACCAGTAGCTCCGTCGTAAAATTAATATTTATAATCTTAAAGTAGTCTAAAACTTAAAACAGCTGTATCTCTCTAAATAATGCATATATCAAGATCAGGACGTTTATCTGTAATCATTAAATTGAAAAAAAAATTTTTTTTTAATTTGTGGCAATTAAGCCATTTAGAGAATTTAGATTATCGTTCTTATGGCTCTAATGGCTTATTATTTACCTTATTGTACGACGCAACGCCCAAAACAACTAGCTGCTATGTCGTAAATTTAATATTTATAATCTTAAAGTAGTCTAAAACTTAAAACGGCTGTATCTCCCTGAATTATGCATATATCGAGAAAATGACGTTAATTTGTGATCACTAAATAAGAAAAAAAAATTTTTCTTTAATTTGTGGCAAGTAAGCCATTTAGAGAATTTGAATTGTCGTTCATACGGCTCTAATGGCTTATTTATCACCTTATTGTACGACGCAACGCCCAAAACAACTAGCGGCTATGTCGTTAAATTAATATTTCTGGTCTCAAAGTCGTCCAAAACTTAAAACGGCTGTATCTCCCTAAATAATGCATATATCAAGATAAGGACGTTTATCTGTAATCATTAAATTGAAAAATAATTTTTTTTTTAATTTGCGGCAATTAAGCTATTCAGAGAATTTGAATTGTCGTTCTTATGGCTCTAATAGCTTTTTACATACCTTATTGTACGACGCAACGCCGAAAAAAACCAGTGGCTCCGTCGTAAAATTAATATTTATAATCTTAAAGTCGTCCAAAACTTAAAACGGCTGTATCTCCCTAAATAATGCATATATCAAGATAAGGACGTTAATCTGTAATCATTAAATTAAAAAAAAATTTTTTTTTTAATTCTTGGCAATTAAGCCATCCAGAGAATTTGGATTATCGTCCTTATGGCTCTAATGGCTTATTTATCACCTTATTGTACGACGCAACGCCCAAAAGAACTAGCGGCTATGTCGTTAAATTAATATTTCTGGTCTCAAAGTCGTTCAAAACTTAAAACGGCTGTATCTCTCTAAATAATGCATATATCAAGATAAAGACGTTTATCTGTAATCATTAAATTGAAAAAAAATTTTTTTTTTAATTTGTGGCAATTAAGCCATTTAAAGAATTAGGATTATCGTTTTTATGGCTCTAATAGCTTATTAATTACCTTATTGTACGACGCAACGCCCAAAACAACTAGCTGCTATGTCTTAAATTTAATATTTCTGGTCTCAAAGTCGTCCAAAACTTAAAACGGCTGTATCTCCCTAAATAATGCATATATCAAGATAAGGACGTTAATCTGTAATCATTAAATTAAAAAAAAATTTTTTTTTTAATTCTTGGCAATAAGGCCATCCAGAGAATTTGGATTATCGTTCTTATGGCTCTAATGGCTTATTTATTACCTTATTGTACGACGCAACGCCCAAAACAACTAGCGGCTATGTCGTTAAATTAATATTTCTGGTCTCAAAGTCGTTCAAAACTTAAAACGGCTCTATCTCTCTAAATAATGCATATATCAAGATAAGGACGTTTATCTGTAATCATTAAAATGAAAAAAAATTTTGTTTTTAATTTGCGGCAATTAAGCTATTCAGAGAATTTGAATTGTCATTCTTATGGCTCTAATAGCTTATTAATTACCTTATTGTACGACGCATCGCCGAAAAAAACCAGTGGCTCCGTCGTATAATTAATATTTATAATCTTAAAGTAGTCTAAAACTTAAAACAGCTGTATCTCTCTAAATAATGCATATATCAAGATCAGGACGTTTATCTGTAATCATTAAATTGAAAAAAAATTTTTTTTTTAATTTGTGGCAATTAAGCCATTTAGAGAATTTAGATTATCGTTCTTATGGCTCTAATGGCTTATTAATTACCTTATTGTACGACGCAACGCCCAAAACAACTAGCTGCTATGTCGTAAATTTAATATTTATAATCTTAAAGTAGTCTAAAACTTAAAACGGCTGTATCTCCCTGAATTATGCAGATATCGAGAAAATGACGTTAATTTGTGATCACTAAATAAGAAAAAAAAATTTTTCTTTAATTTGTGGCAAGTAAGCCATTTAGAGAATTTGAATTGTCGTTCATACGGCTCTAATGGCTTATTTATCACCTTATTGTACGACGCAACGCCCAAAACAACTAGCGGCTATGTCGTTAAATTAATATTTCTGGTCTCAAAGTCGTCCAAAACTTAAAACGGCTGTATCTCCCTAAATAATGCATATATCAAGATAAGGACGTTTATCTGTAATCATTAAATTGAAAAATAATTTTTTTTTTAATTTGCGGCAATTAAGCTATTCAGAGAATTTGAATTGTCGTTCTTATGGCTCTAATAGCTTTTTTCATACCTTATTGTACGACGCAACGCCGAAAAAAACCAGTGGCTCCGTCGTAAAATTAATATTTATAATCTTAAAGTCGTCCAAAACTTAAAACGGCTGTATCTCCCTAAATAATGCATATATCAAGATAAGGACGTTTATCTGTAATCATTAAATTAAAAAAAAATTTTTTTTTAATTCTTGTCAATTAAGCCATCCAGAGAATTTGGATTATTGTTCTTATGGCTCTAATGGCTTATTTATTACCTTATTGTACGACGCAACGCCCAAAACAACTAGCGGCTATGTCGTTAAATTAATATTTCTGGTCTCAAAGTCGTCCAAAACTTAAAACGGCTGTATCTCCCTAAATAATGCATATATCAAGATAAGGACGTTAATCTGTAATCATTAAATTAAAAAAAAATTTTTTTTTTAATTCTTGGCAATTAAGCCAGCTAGAGAATTTGGATTATTGTTCTTATGGCTCTAATGGCTTATTTATTACCTTATTGTACGACGCAACGCCCAAAACAACTAGCGGCTATGTCGTTAAATTAATATTTCTGGTCTCAAAGTCGTTCAAAACTTAAAACGGCTGTATCTCTCTAAATAATGCATATATCAAGATAAGGACGTTAATCTGTAATCATTAAATTGAAAAAAAAATTTTTTTTTAATTTGTGGCAATTAAGCCATTCAGAGAATTTGGATTATCGTTTTATGGCTCTAATGGCTTATTAATTACCTGATTGTACGACGCAACACCCAAAACAACTAGCGGCTATGTCGTTAAATTAATATTTCTGGTCTCAACGTACTCCAAAACTTAAAACGGCTGTATCTCTCTAAATAATGCATATATTAAGATAAGGACGTTAATCTGTAATCATTAAATTAAAAAAAAATTTTTTTTCAAATTTGTGGCAATTAAGCCATTCAGAGAATTTGGATTATCGTTTTATGGCTCTAATAGCTTATTAATTACCTTATTGTACGACGCAACGCCCAAAACAACTAGCGGCTATGTAGTTAAATTAATATTTCTGGTCTCAAAGTCGTTCAAAACTTAAAACGGCTGTATCTCCCTGAATTATGCATATATCGAGAAAATGACGTTAATTCGTGATCACTAAATAAGAAAAAAAATTTTTCTTTAATTTGTGGCAAGTATGCCATTTAGAGAATTCGAATTGTCGTTCATACGGCTCTAATGGCTTATTAATTACCTTATTGTACGACGCAACGCCAAAAAAAACCAGCAGCTACGTCGTAAAATTAATATTTATAATCTTAAAGTAGTCTAAAACTTAAAACAGCTGTATCTCTCTAAATAATGCACATATCAAGATAAGGACGTTTATCTGTAATCATTAAATTGAAAAAAAATTTTCTTGTTAATTGGCGGCAATTAAGCCATTCAGAGAATTTGGATTGTCGTTCTTATGGCTCTAATAGCTTATTAATTACCTTATTGTACGACGCAACGCCGAAAAAAACCAGTGGCTCCGTCGTAAAATTAATATTTATAATCTTAAAGTAGTCTAAAACTCAAAACAGCTGTATCTCTCTAAATAATGCATATATCAAGATCAGGACGTTTATCTGTAATCATTAAATTAAAAAAAAATTTTTTTTTTAATTTGTGGCAATTAAGCCATCTAGAGAATTTAGATTATCGTTCTTATGGCTGTAATGGCTTATTATTTACCTTATCGTACGACGCTACGCCCAAAACAACTAGCGGCTATGTTGTGAATTTAATATTTTTAATCTCAAAGTACTCCAAAACTTAAAACGGCTGTATCTCCCTGAATTATGCATATATCGAGAAAATGACGTTTATTCGTGATCACTAAATAAGAAAAAATATTTTTCTTTAATTTGTGGCAAGTAAGCCATTTTGAGAATTTGAATTGTCGTTTATACGGGTCTAATGGCTTATTAATTACCTTATTGTACGACGCAACGCCCAAAACAACTAGCTGCTATGTCTTAAATTTAATATTTTTAATCTCAAAGTACTCCAAAACTTAAAACGGCTGTATCTCCCTGAATTATGCATATATCGAGAAAATGACGTTAATTCGTGATCACTAAATAAGAAAAAATATTTTTCTTTAATTTGTGGCAAGTAAGCCATGTAGAGAATTTGAATTGTCGTTCATACGGCTCTAATGGCTTATTTATCACCTTATTGTACGACGCAACGCCCAAAACAACTAGCGGCTATGTCGTTTAATTAATATTTCTGTTCTCAAAGTCGTCCAAAACTTAAAACGGCTGTATCTCCCTAAATAATGCATATATCAAGATAAGGACGTTAATCTGTAATCATTAAATTGAAAAAAAATTTTTTTTTTAATTCTTGGCAATTAAGCTATTCAGAGAATTTGAATTGTCGTTCTTATGGCTCTAATAGCTTATTAATTACCTTATTGTACGACGCAACGCCCAAAACAACTAGCTGCTATGTCGTAAATTTAATATTTATAATCTTAAAGTAGTCTAAAACTTAAAACGGCTGTATCTCCCTGAATTATGCATATATCAAGAAAATGACGTTAATCTGTAATCATTAAATTAGAAAAAAATTTTTTTTTCAATTTGTGGCAATTAAGCCATTTAGAGAATTTAGATTATCGTTCTTATGGCTCTAATGGCTTATTATTTACCTTATTGTACGACGCTACGCCCAAAACAACTAGCGGCTATGTTAAGAATTTAATATTTTTAATCTCAAAGTACTCCAAGACTTAAAACGGCTGTATCTCCCTGAATTATGCATATATTGAGAAAATGACGTTAATTCGTGATCACTAAATAAGAAAAAATATTTTTCTTTAATTTGTAGCAAGTAAGCCATTTTGAGAATTTGAATTGTCGTTCATACGGCTCTAATGGCTTATTTATCACCTTATTGTACGACGCAACGCCCAAAACAACTAGCGGCTATGTCGTTTAATTAATATTTCTGGTCTCAAAGTCGTCCAAAACTTAAAACGGCTGTATCTCCCTAAATAATGCATATATCAAGATAAGGACGTTAATCTGTAATCATTAAATTAAAAAAAATTTTTTTTTTAATTCTTGGCAATTAAGCTATTCAGAGAATTTGAATTGTCGTTCTTATGGCTCTAATAGCTTATTAATTACCTTATTGTACGACGCAACGCCGAAAAAAACCAGTGGCTCCGTCGTAAAATTAATATTTATAATCTTAAAGTAGTCTAAAACTTAAAACAGCTGTATCTCTCTAAATAATGCATATATCAAGATAAGGACGTTTATCTGTAATCATTAAATTAAAAAAAAATTTTTTTTTTTATTCTTGGCAATTAGGCCATCCAGAGAATTTGGATTATCGTTCGTATGGCTCTAATGGCTTATATATCACCTTATTGTACGACGCAACACCCAAAACATCTAGCTGCTATGTCGTAAATTTAATATTTATAATCTTAAAGTAGTCTAAAACTTAAAACGGCTGTATCTCCCTGAATTATGCATATATCAAGAAAATGACGTTAATCTGTAATCATTAAATTGAAAAAAAATTTTTTTTCAAATTTGTGGCAATTAAGCCATTCAGAGAATTTGGATTATCGTTCTTATGGCTCTAATGGCTTATTTATCACCTTATTGTACGACGCAACGCCCAAAACAACAAGCGGCTATGTCGTTAAATTAATATTTCTGGTCTCAAAGTCGTTCAAAACTTAAAACGGCTGTATCTCTCTAAATAATGCATGTATCAAGATAAGGACGTTTATCTGTAATCACTAAATTAAAAAAAAATTTTATTTTTAATTTGTGGCAATTAAGCCATTTAAAGAATTAGGATTATCGTTTTTATGGCTCTAATAGCTTATTAATTACCTTATTGTACGACGCAACGCCCAAAACAACTAGCTGCTATGTCTTAAATTTAATATTTTTAATCTCAAAGTACTCCAAAACTTAAAACGGCTGTATCTCTCTAAATAATGCATATATCAAGATAAGGACGTTTATCTGTAATCATTAAATTGAAAAATAATTTTTTTTTCAATTTGCGGCAATTATGCTATTCAGAGAATTTGAATTGTCGTTCTTATGGCTCTAATAGCTTATTAATTACCTTATTGTACGACGCAACGCCGAAAAAAACCAGTGGCTCCGTCGTAAAATTAATATTTATAATCTTAGAGTAGTCTAAAACTTAAAACAGCTGTATCTCTCTAAATAATGCATATATCAAGATAAGGACGTTTATCTGTAATCATTAAATTAAAAAAAAATTTTTTTTTTAATTCTTGGCAATTAGGCCATCCAGAGAATTTGGATTATCGTTCGTATGGCTCTAATGGCTTATTTATTACCTTATTGTACGACGCAACGCCCAAAACAACTAGCTGCTATGTCGTAAATTTAATATTTATAATCTTAAAGTAGTGTAAAACTTAAAACGGCTGTATCTTCCTGAATTATGCATATATCAAGAAAATGACGTTAATCTGTAATCATTAAATTGAAAAAAAATTTTTTTTTAAATTTGTGGCAATTAAGCCATTCAGAGAATTTGGATTATCGTTCTTATGGCTCTAATGGCTTATTCATCACCTTATTGTACGACGCAACGCCCAAAACAACAAGCGGCTATGTCGTTAAATTAATATTTCTGGTCTCAAAGTCGTTCAAAACTTAAAACGGCTGTATCTCTCTAAATAATGCATATATCAAGATAAGGACGTTTATCTGTAATCATTAAATTGAAAAAAAATTTTTTTTTTAATTTGTGGCAATTAAGCCATTTAAAGAATTAGGATTATCGTTTTTATGGCTCTAATAGCTTATTAATTACCTTATTGTACGACGCAACGCCCAAAACAACTAGCTGCTATGTCTTAAATTTAATATTTCTGGTCTCAAAGTCGTCCAAAACTTAAAACGGCTGTATCTCCCTAAATAATGCATATATCAAGATAAGGACGTTAATCTGTAATCATTAAATTAAAAAAAAATTTTTTTTTTAATTCTTGGCAATAAGGCCATCCAGAGAATTTGGATTATCGTTCTTATGGCTCTAATGGCTTATTTATTACCTTATTGTACGACGCAACGCCCAAAACAACTAGCGGCTATGTCGTTAAATTAATATTTCTGGTCTCAAAGTCGTTCAAAACTTAAAACGGCTCTATCTCTCTAAATAATGCATATATCAAGATAAGGACGTTTATCTGTAATCATTAAAATGAAAAAAAATTTTGTTTTTAATTTGCGGCAATTAAGCTATTCAGAGAATTTGAATTGTCGTTCTTATGGCTCTAATAGCTTATTAATTACCTTATTGTACGACGCATCGCCGAAAAAAACCAGTGGCTCCGTCGTATAATTAATATTTATAATCTTAAAGTAGTCTAAAACTTAAAACAGCTGTATCTCTCTAAATAATGCATATATCAAGATCAGGACGTTTATCTGTAATCATTAAATTGAAAAAAAATTTTTTTTTTAATTTGTGGCAATTAAGCCATTTAGAGAATTTAGATTATCGTTCTTATGGCTCTAATGGCTTATTAATTACCTTATTGTACGACGCAACGCCCAAAACAACTAGCTGCTATGTCGTAAATTTAATATTTATAATCTTAAAGTAGTCTAAAACTTAAAACGGCTGTATCTCCCTGAATTATGCATATATCAAGATAAGGACGTTAATCTGTAATTATTAAATTAAAAAAAAATTTTTTTTTTAATTCTTGGCAATTAAGCCATCCAGAGAATTTGGATTATCGTTCGTATGGCTCTAATGGCTTATTTATTACCTTATTGTACGACGCAACGCCCAAAACAACTAGCTGCTATGTCGTAAATTTAATATTAATAATCTTAAAGTAGTCTAAAACTTAAAACGGCTGTATCTCCCTGAATTATGCATATATCAAGAAAATGACGTTAATCTGTAATCATTAAATTGAAAAAAAATTTTTTTTTAAATTTGTGGCAAGTAAGCCATTTAGAGAATTTGAATTGTCGTTCTTATGGCTCTAATGGCTTATTTATTACCTTATTGTACGACGCAACGCCCAAAACAACTAGCGGCTATGTCGTTAAATTAAAATTTCTGGTCTCAAAGTCGTCCAAAACTTAAAACGGCTCTATCTCTCTAAATAATGCATATATCAAGATAAGGACGTTTATCTGTAATCATTAAATTGAAAAAAAATTTTTTTTTTAATTTGCGGCAATTAAGCTATTCAGAGAATTTAAATTGTCGTTCTTATGGCTCTAATAGCTTATTAATTACCTTATTGTACGACGCATCGCCAGAAAAAACCAGTGGCTCCGTCGTAAAATTAATATTTATAATCTTAAAGTAGTCTAAAACTTAAAACAGCTGTATCTCTCTAAATAATGCATATATCAAGATCAGGACGTTAATCTGTAATCATTAAATTGAAAAAAAATTTTTTTTTTAATTTGTGGCAATTAAGCCATTTAGAGAATTTAGATTATCGTTTTTATGGCTCTAATGGCTTATTATTTACCTTATTGTACGACGCAACGCCCAAAACAACTAGCGGCTATGTTGTAAATTTAATATTTTTAATCTCAAAGTACTCCAAAACTTAAAACGGCTGTATCTCCCTGAATTATGCATATATCGAGAAAATGACGTTAATTCGTGATCACTAAATAAGAAAAAATATTTCTCTTTAATTTGTGGCAAGTAAGCCATTTTGAGAATTTGAATTGTCGTTCATACGGCTCTAATGGCTTATTAATCACCTTATTGTACGACGCAACGCCCAAAACAACTAGCTGCTATGTCTTAAACTTAATATTTTTAATCTCAAAGTACTCCAAAACTTAAAACGGCTGTATCTCCCTGAATTATGCATATATCGAGAAAATGACGTTAATTCGTGATCACTAAATAAGAAAAAAAATTTTTCTTTAATTTGTGGCAAGTGAGCCATTTAGAGAATTTGATTTGTCGTTCTTATGGCTCTAATGGCTTATTTATTACCTTATTGTACGACGCAACGCCCAAAACAACTAGCGGCTATGTCGTTAAATTAATATTTCTGGTCTCAAAGTCGTCCAAAACTTAAAACGGCTGTATCTCCCTAAATAATGCATATATCAAGATAAGGACGTTAATCTGTAATCATTAAATTAAAAAAAAAATTTTTTTTTAATTCTTGGCAATTAAGCCATCCAGAGAATTTGGATTATTGTTCTTATGGCTCTAATGGCTTATTTATTACCTTATTGTACGACGCAACGCCCAAAACAACTAGCGGCTATGTCGTTAAATTAATATTACTGGTCTCAAAGTCGTTCAAAACTTAAAACGGCTCTATCTCTCTAAATAATGCATATAACAAGATAAGGACGTTTATCTGTAATCATTAAAATGAAAAAAAATTTTTTTTTTAATTTGCGGCAATTAAGCTATTCAGAGAATTTGAATTGTCGTTCTTATGGCTCTAATAGCTTATTAATTACCTTATTGTACGACGCATCGCCGAAAAAAACCAGTGGCTCCGTCGTATAATTGATATTTATAATCTTAAAGTAGTCTAAAACTTAAAACAGCTGTATCTCTCTAAATAATGCATATATCAAGATCAGGACGTTTATCTGTAATCATTAAATTGAAAAAAAATTTTTTTTTTAATTTGTGGCAATTAAGCCATTTAGAGAATTTAGATTATCGTTCTTATGGCTCTAATGGCTTATTAATTACCTTATTGTACGACGCAACGCCCAAAACAACTAGCTGCTATGTCGTAAATTTAATATTTATAATCTTAAAGTAGTCTAAAACTTAAAACGGCTGTATCTCCCTGAATTATGCAGATATCGAGAAAATGACGTTAATTTGTGATCACTAAATAAGAAAAAAAAATTTTTCTTTAATTTGTGGCAAGTAAGCCATTTAGAGAATTTGAATTGTCGTTCATACGGCTCTAATGGCTTATTTATCACCTTATTGTACGACGCAACGCCCAAAACAACTAGCGGCTATGTCGTTAAATTAATATTTCTGGTCTCAAAGTCGTCCAAAACTTAAAACGGCTGTATCTCCCTAAATAATGCATATATCAAGATAAGGACGTTTATCTGTAATCATTAAATTGAAAAATAATTTTTTTTTTAATTTGCGGCAATTAAGCTATTCAGAGAATTTGAATTGTCGTTCTTATGGCTCTAATAGCTTTTTACATACCTTATTGTACGACGCAACGCCGAAAAAAACCAGTGGCTCCGTCGTAAAATTAATATTTATAATCTTAAAGTCGTCCAAAACTTAAAACGGCTGTATCTCCCTAAATAATGCATATATCAAGATAAGGACGTTTATCTGTAATCATTAAATTAAAAAAAAATTTTTTTTTAATTCTTGTCAATTAAGCCATCCAGAGAATTTGGATTATTGTTCTTATGGCTCTAATGGCTTATTTATTACCTTATTGTACGACGCAACGCCCAAAACAACTAGCGGCTATGTCGTTAAATTAATATTTCTGGTCTCAAAGTCGTCCAAAACTTAAAACGGCTGTATCTCCCTAAATAATGCATATATCAAGATAAGGACGTTAATCTGTAATCATTAAATTAAAAAAAAATTTTTTTTTTAATTCTTGGCAATTAAGCCAGCTAGAGAATTTGGATTATTGTTCTTATGGCTCTAATGGCTTATTTATTACCTTATTGTACGACGCAACGCCCAAAACAACTAGCGGCTATGTCGTTAAATTAATATTTCTGGTCTCAAAGTCGTTCAAAACTTAAAACGGCTGTATCTCTCTAAATAATGCATATATCAAGATAAGGACGTTAATCTGTAATCATTAAATTGAAAAAAAAATTTTTTTTTAATTTGTGGCAATTAAGCCATTCAGAGAATTTGGATTATCGTTTTATGGCTCTAATGGCTTATTAATTACCTGATTGTACGACGCAACACCCAAAACAACTAGCGGCTATGTCGTTAAATTAATATTTCTGGTCTCAACGTACTCCAAAACTTAAAACGGCTGTATCTCTCTAAATAATGCATATATTAAGATAAGGACGTTAATCTGTAATCATTAAATGGAAAAAAAATTTTTTTTTAAATTTGTGGCAATTAAGCCATTCAGAGAATTTGGATTATCGTTTTATGGCTCTAATAGCTTATTAATTACCTTATTGTACGACGCAACGCCCAAAACAACTAGCGGCTATGTAGTTAAATTAATATTTCTGGTCTCAAAGTCGTTCAAAACTTAAAACGGCTGTATCTCCCTGAATTATGCATATATCGAGAAAATGACGTTTATTCGTGATCACTAAATAAGAAAAAATATTTTTCTTTAATTTGTGGCAAGTAAGCCATTTTGAGAATTTGAATTGTCGTTTATACGGGTCTAATGGCTTATTAATTACCTTATTGTACGACGCAACGCCCAAAACAACTAGCTGCTATGTCTTAAATTTAATATTTTTAATCTCAAAGTACTCCAAAACTTAAAACGGCTGTATCTCCCTGAATTATGCATATATCGAGAAAATGACGTTAATTCGTGATCACTAAATAAGAAAAAATATTTTTCTTTAATTTGTGGCAAGTAAGCGATGTAGAGAATTTGAATTGTCGTTCATACGGCTCTAATGGCTTATTTATCACCTTATTGTACGACGCAACGCCCAAAACAACTAGCGGCTATGTCGTTTAATTAATATTTCTGTTCTCAAAGTCGTCCAAAACTTAAAACGGCTGTATCTCCCTAAATAATGCATATATCAAGATAAGGACGTTAATCTGTAATCATTAAATTGAAAAAAAATTTTTTTTTTAATTCTTGGCAATTAAGCTTTTCAGAGAATTTGAATTGTCGTTCTTATGGCTCTAATAGCTTATTAATTACCTTATTGTACGACGCAACGCCCAAAACAACTAGCTGCTATGTCGTAAATTTAATATTTATAATCTTAAAGTAGTCTAAAACTTAAAACGGCTGTATCTCCCTGAATTATGCATATATCAAGAAAATGACGTTAATCTGTAATCATTAAATTAGAAAAAAATTTTTTTTTCAATTTGTGGCAATTAAGCCATTTAGAGAATTTAGATTATCGTTCTTATGGCTCTAATGGCTTATTATTTACCTTATTGTACGACGCTACGCCCAAAACAACTAGCGGCTATGTTAAGAATTTAATATTTTTAATCTCAAAGTACTCCAAGACTTAAAACGGCTGTATCTCCCTGAATTATGCATATATTGAGAAAATGACGTTAATTCGTGATCACTAAATAAGAAAAAATATTTTTCTTTAATTTGTAGCAAGTAAGCCATTTTGAGAATTTGAATTGTCGTTCATACGGCTCTAATGGCTTATTTATCACCTTATTGTACGACGCAACGCCCAAAACAACTAGCGGCTATGTCGTTTAATTAATATTTCTGGTCTCAAAGTCGTCCAAAACTTAAAACGGCTGTATCTCCCTAAATAATGCATATATCAAGATAAGGACGTTAATCTGTAATCATTAAATTAAAAAAAATTTTTTTTTCAATTCTTGGCAATTAAGCTATTCAGAGAATTTGAATTGTCGTTCTTATGGCTCTAATAGCTTATTAATTACCTTATTGTACGACGGAACGCCGAAAAAAACCAGTGGCTCCGTCGTAAAATAAATATTTATAATCTTAAAGTAGTCTAAAACTTAAAACAGCTGTATCTCTCTAAATAATGCATATATCAAGATAAGGACGTTTATCTGTAATCATTAAATTAAAAAAAAATTTTTTTTTTTATTCTTGGCAATTAGGCCATCCAGAGAATTTGGATTATCGTTCGTATGGCTCTAATGGCTTATATATCACCTTATTGTACGACGCAACACCTAAAACATCTAGCTGCTATGTCGTAAATTTAATATTTATAATCTTAAAGTAGTCTAAAACTTAAAACGGCTGTATCTCCCTGAATTATGCATATATCAAGAAAATGACGTTAATCTGTAATCATTAAATTGAAAAAAAATTTTTTTTCAAATTTGTGGCAATTAAGCCATTCAGAGAATTTGGATTATCGTTCTTATGGCTCTAATGGCTTATTTATCACCTTATTGTACGACGCAACGCCCAAAACAACAAGCGGCTATGTCGTTAAATTAATATTTCTGGTCTCAAAGTCGTTCAAAACTTAAAATGGCTGTATCTCTCTAAATAATGCATATATCAAGATAAGGACGTTTATCTGTAATCATTAAATTAAAAAAAAATTTTTTTTTTAATTTGTGGCAATTAAGCCATTTAAAGAATTAGGATTATCGTTTTTATGGCTCTAATAGCTTATTTATTACCTTATTGTACGACGCAACGCCTAAAAAGACCAGCGGCTATCTTGTAAATTTAATATTTTTAATCTGAAAGTACTCCAAAACTTAAAACGGCTGTATCTCCCTAAATTATGCATATATCAAGAAAATGACGTTAATCTGTGATCATTGAATAAGAAAAAAAATTTTTCTTCAATTTGTGGCTAGTAAGCCATTTACAGAATTTGAATTGTCGTTCATATGGCTCTAATGGCTTATTTATTACCTTATTGTACGACGCAACGCCCAAAACAACTAGCGGCTATGTAGTTAAATTAATATTTCTGGTCTCAAAGTCGTTCAAAACTTAAAACGGCTGTATCTCCCTGAATTATGCATATATCAAGAAAATGACGTTAATCTGTGATCATTAAATAAAAAAAAAAATTTTTCTTTAATTTGTGGCTAGTAAGCCATTTAGAGAATTTGGATTATCGTTCTTATGGCTCTAATGGCTTATTTATTACCTTATTGTACGACGCAACGCCCAAAACAACTAGCGGCTATGTCGTTAAATTAATATTTCTGGTCTCAAAGTCGTTGAAAACTTAAAACGGCTCTATCTCTCTAAATAATGCATATATCAAGATAAGGACGTTTATCTGTAATCATTAAAATGAAAAAAAATTTTGTTTTTAATTTGCGGCAATTAAGCTATTCAGAGAATTTGAATTGTCGTTCTTATGGCTCTAATAGCTTATTAATTACCTTATTGTACGACGCATCGCCGAAAAAAACCAGTGGCTCCGTCGTATAATTAATATTTATAATCTTAAAGTAGTCTAAAACTTAAAACAGCTGTATCTCTCTAAATAATGCATATATCAAGATCAGGACGTTTATCTGTAATCATTAAATTGAAAAAAAATTTTTTTTTTAATTTGTGGCAATTAAGCCATTTAGAGAATTTAAATTATCGTTCTTATGGCTCTAATGGCTTATTAATTACCTTATTGTACGACGCAACGCCCAAAACAACTAGCTGCTATGTCGTAAATTTAATATTTATAATCTTAAAGTAGTCTAAAACTTAAAACGGCTGTATCTCCCTGAATTATGCATATATCAAGATAAGGACGTTAATCTGTAATTATTAAATTAAAAAAAAATTTTTTTTTTAATTCTTGGCAATTAAGCCATCCAGAGAATTTGGATTATCGTTCGTATGGCTCTAATGGCTTATTTATTACCTTATTGTACGACGCAACGCCCAAAACAACTAGCTGCTATGTCGTAAATTTAATATTAATAATCTTAAAGTAGTCTAAAACTTAAAACGGCTGTATCTCCCTGAATTATGCATATATCAAGAAAATGACGTTAATCTGTAATCATTAAATTGAAAAAAAATTTTTTTTTAAATTTGTGGCAAGTAAGCCATTTAGAGAATTTGAATTGTCGTTTTTATGGCTCTAATGGCTTATTTATTACCTTATTGTACGACGCAACGCCCAAAACAACTAGCGGCTATGTCGTTAAATTAAAATTTCTGGTCTCAAAGTCGTCCAAAACTTAAAACGGCTCTATCTCTCTAAATAATGCATATATCAAGATAAGGACGTTTATCTGTAATCATTAAATTGAAAAAAAATTTTTTTTTTAATTTGCGGCAATTAAGCTATTCAGAGAATTTAAATTGTCGTTCTTATGGCTCTAATAGCCTATTAATTACCTTATTGTACGACGCATCGCCAGAAAAAACCAGTGGCTCCGTCGTAAAATTAATATTTATAATCTTAAAGTAGTCTAAAACTTAAAACAGCTGTATCTCTCTAAATAATGCATATATCAAGATCAGGACGTTAATCTGTAATCATTAAATTGAAAAAAAATTTTTTTTTTAATTTGTGGCAATTAAGCCATTTAGAGAATTTAGATTATCGTTTTTATGGCTCTAATGGCTTATTATTTACCTTATTGTACGACGCAACGCCCAAAACAACTAGCGGCTATGTTGTAAATTTAATATTTTTAATCTCAAAGTACTCCAAAACTTAAAACGGCTGTATCTCCCTGAATTATGCATATATCGAGAAAATGACGTTAATTCGTGATCACTAAATAAGAAAAAATATTTCTCTTTAATTTGTGGCAAGTAAGCCATTTTGAGAATTTGAATTGTCGTTCATACGGCTCTAATGGCTTATTAATCACCTTATTGTACGACGCAACGCCCAAAACAACTAGCTGCTATGTCTTAAACTTAATATTTTTAATCTCAAAGTACTCCAAAACTTAAAACGGCTGTATCTCCCTGAATTATGCATATATCGAGAAAATGACGTTAATTCGTGATCACTAAATAAGAAAAAAAATTTTTCTTTAATTTGTGGCAAGTGAGCCATTTAGAGAATTTGATTTGTCGTTCTTATGGCTCTAATGGCTTATTTATTACCTTATTGTACGACGCAACGCCCAAAACAACTAGCGGCTATGTCGTTAAATTAATATTTCTGGTCTCAAAGTCGTCCAAAACTTAAAACGGCTGTATCTCCCTAAATAATGCATATATCAAGATAAGGACGTTAATCTGTAATCATTAAATTAAAAAAAAAATTTTTTTTTAATTCTTGGCAATTAAGCCATCCAGAGAATTTGGATTATTGTTCTTATGGCTCTAATGGCTTATTTATTACCTTATTGTACGACGCAACGCCCAAAACAACTAGCGGCTATGTCGTTAAATTAATATTACTGGTCTCAAAGTCGTTCAAAACTTAAAACGGCTCTATCTCTCTAAATAATGCATATAACAAGATAAGGACGTTTATCTGTAATCATTAAAATGAAAAAAAATTTTTTTTTTAATTTGCGGCAATTAAGCTATTCAGAGAATTTGAATTGTCGTTCTTATGGCTCTAATAGCTTATTAATTACCTTATTGTACGACGCATCGCCGAAAAAAACCAGTGGCTCCGTCGTATAATTGATATTTATAATCTTAAAGTAGTCTAAAACTTAAAACAGCTGTATCTCTCTAAATAATGCATATATCAAGATCAGGACGTTTATCTGTAATCATTAAATTGAAAAAAAATTTTTTTTTTAATTTGTGGCAATTAAGCCATTTAGAGAATTTAGATTATCGTTCTTATGGCTCTAATGGCTTATTAATTACCTTATTGTACGACGCAACGCCCAAAACAACTAGCTGCTATGTCGTAAATTTAATATTTATAATCTTAAAGTAGTCTAAAACTTAAAACGGCTGTATCTCCCTGAATTATGCAGATATCGAGAAAATGACGTTAATTTGTGATCACTAAATAAGAAAAAAAAATTTTTCTTTAATTTGTGGCAAGTAAGCCATTTAGAGAATTTGAATTGTCGTTCATACGGCTCTAATGGCTTATTTATCACCTTATTGTACGACGCAACGCCCAAAACAACTAGCGGCTATGTCGTTAAATTAATATTTCTGGTCTCAAAGTCGTCCAAAACTTAAAACGGCTGTATCTCCCTAAATAATGCATATATCAAGATAAGGACGTTTATCTGTAATCATTAAATTGAAAAATAATTTTTTTTTTAATTTGCGGCAATTAAGCTATTCAGAGAATTTGAATTGTCGTTCTTATGGCTCTAATAGCTTTTTACATACCTTATTGTACGACGCAACGCCGAAAAAAACCAGTGGCTCCGTCGTAAAATTAATATTTATAATCTTAAAGTCGTCCAAAACTTAAAACGGCTGTATCTCCCTAAATAATGCATATATCAAGATAAGGACGTTTATCTGTAATCATTAAATTAAAAAAAAATTTTTTTTTAATTCTTGTCAATTAAGCCATCCAGAGAATTTGGATTATTGTTCTTATGGCTCTAATGGCTTATTTATTACCTTATTGTACGACGCAACGCCCAAAACAACTAGCGGCTATGTCGTTAAATTAATATTTCTGGTCTCAAAGTCGTCCAAAACTTAAAACGGCTGTATCTCCCTAAATAATGCATATATCAAGATAAGGACGTTAATCTGTAATCATTAAATTAAAAAAAAATTTTTTTTTTAATTCTTGGCAATTAAGCCAGCTAGAGAATTTGGATTATTGTTCTTATGGCTCTAATGGCTTATTTATTACCTTATTGTACGACGCAACGCCCAAAACAACTAGCGGCTATGTCGTTAAATTAATATTTCTGGTCTCAAAGTCGTTCAAAACTTAAAACGGCTGTATCTCTCTAAATAATGCATATATCAAGATAAGGACGTTAATCTGTAATCATTAAATTGAAAAAAAAATTTTTTTTTAATTTGTGGCAATTAAGCCATTCAGAGAATTTGGATTATCGTTTTATGGCTCTAATGGCTTATTAATTACCTGATTGTACGACGCAACACCCAAAACAACTAGCGGCTATGTCGTTAAATTAATATTTCTGGTCTCAACGTACTCCAAAACTTAAAACGGCTGTATCTCTCTAAATAATGCATATATTAAGATAAGGACGTTAATCTGTAATCATTAAATTAAAAAAAAATTTTTTTTCAAATTTGTGGCAATTAAGCCATTCAGAGAATTTGGATTATCGTTTTATGGCTCTAATAGCTTATTAATTACCTTATTGTACGACGCAACGCCCAAAACAACTAGCGGCTATGTAGTTAAATTAATATTTCTGGTCTCAAAGTCGTTCAAAACTTAAAACGGCTGTATCTCCCTGAATTATGCATATATCGAGAAAATGACGTTTATTCGTGATCACTAAATAAGAAAAAATATTTTTCTTTAATTTGTGGCAAGTAAGCCATTTTGAGAATTTGAATTGTCGTTTATACGGGTCTAATGGCTTATTAATTACCTTATTGTACGACGCAACGCCCAAAACAACTAGCTGCTATGTCTTAAATTTAATATTTTTAATCTCAAAGTACTCCAAAACTTAAAACGGCTGTATCTCCCTGAATTATGCATATATCGAGAAAATGACGTTAATTCGTGATCACTAAATAAGAAAAAATATTTTTCTTTAATTTGTGGCAAGTAAGCGATGTAGAGAATTTGAATTGTCGTTCATACGGCTCTAATGGCTTATTTATCACCTTATTGTACGACGCAACGCCCAAAACAACTAGCGGCTATGTCGTTTAATTAATATTTCTGTTCTCAAAGTCGTCCAAAACTTAAAACGGCTGTATCTCCCTAAATAATGCATATATCAAGATAAGGACGTTAATCTGTAATCATTAAATTGAAAAAAAATTTTTTTTTTAATTCTTGGCAATTAAGCTATTCAGAGAATTTGAATTGTCGTTCTTATGGCTCTAATAGCTTATTAATTACCTTATTGTACGACGCAACGCCCAAAACAACTAGCTGCTATGTCGTAAATTTAATATTTATAATCTTAAAGTAGTCTAAAACTTAAAACGGCTGTATCTCCCTGAATTATGCATATATCAAGAAAATGACGTTAATCTGTAATCATTAAATTAGAAAAAAATTTTTTTTTCAATTTGTGGCAATTAAGCCATTTAGAGAATTTAGATTATCGTTCTTATGGCTCTAATGGCTTATTATTTACCTTATTGTACGACGCTACGCCCAAAACAACTAGCGGCTATGTTAAGAATTTAATATTTTTAATCTCAAAGTACTCCAAGACTTAAAACGGCTGTATCTCCCTGAATTATGCATATATTGAGAAAATGACGTTAATTCGTGATCACTAAATAAGAAAAAATATTTTTCTTTAATTTGTAGCAAGTAAGCCATTTTGAGAATTTGAATTGTCGTTCATACGGCTCTAATGGCTTATTTATCACCTTATTGTACGACGCAACGCCCAAAACAACTAGCGGCTATGTCGTTTAATTAATATTTCTGGTCTCAAAGTCGTCCAAAACTTAAAACGGCTGTATCTCCCTAAATAATGCATATATCAAGATAAGGACGTTAATCTGTAATCATTAAATTAAAAAAATTTTTTTTTTCAATTCTTGGCAATTAAGCTATTCAGAGAATTTGAATTGTCGTTCTTATGGCTCTAATAGCTTATTAATTACCTTATTGTACGACGGAACGCCGAAAAAAACCAGTGGCTCCGTCGTAAAATAAATATTTATAATCTTAAAGTAGTCTAAAACTTAAAACAGCTGTATCTCTCTAAATAATGCATATATCAAGATAAGGACGTTTATCTGTAATCATTAAATTAAAAAAAAATTTTTTTTTTTATTCTTGGCAATTAGGCCATCCAGAGAATTTGGATTATCGTTCGTATGGCTCTAATGGCTTATATATCACCTTATTGTACGACGCAACACCTAAAACATCTAGCTGCTATGTCGTAAATTTAATATTTATAATCTTAAAGTAGTCTAAAACTTAAAACGGCTGTATCTCCCTGAATTATGCATATATCAAGAAAATGACGTTAATCTGTAATCATTAAATTGAAAAAAAATTTTTTTTCAAATTTGTGGCAATTAAGCCATTCAGAGAATTTGGATTATCGTTCTTATGGCTCTAATGGCTTATTTATCACCTTATTGTACGACGCAACGCCCAAAACAACAAGCGGCTATGTCGTTAAATTAATATTTCTGGTCTCAAAGTCGTTCAAAACTTAAAATGGCTGTATCTCTCTAAATAATGCATATATCAAGATAAGGACGTTTATCTGTAATCATTAAATTAAAAAAAAATTTTTTTTTTAATTTGTGGCAATTAAGCCATTTAAAGAATTAGGATTATCGTTTTTATGGCTCTAATAGCTTATTTATTACCTTATTGTACGACGCAACGCCTAAAAAGACCAGCGGCTATCTTGTAAATTTAATATTTTTAATCTGAAAGTACTCCAAAACTTAAAACGGCTGTATCTCCCTAAATTATGCATATATCAAGAAAATGACGTTAATCTGTGATCATTGAATAAGAAAAAAAATTTTTCTTCAATTTGTGGCTAGTAAGCCATTTACAGAATTTGAATTGTCGTTCATATGGCTCTAATGGCTTATTTATTACCTTATTGTACGACGCAACGCCCAAAACAACTAGCGGCTATGTAGTTAAATTAATATTTCTGGTCTCAAAGTCGTTCAAAACTTAAAACGGCTGTATCTCCCTGAATTATGCATATATCAAGAAAATGACGTTAATCTGTGATCATTAAATAAAAAAAAAAATTTTTCTTTAATTTGTGGCTAGTAAGCCATTTAGAGAATTTGAATTGTCGTTCTTATGGCTCTAATGGCTTATTTATCACCTTATTGTACGACGCAACGCCCAAAACAACAAGCGGCTATGTCGTTAAATTAATATTTCTGGTCTCAAAGTCGTTTAAAACTTAAAACGGCTGTATCTCTCTAAATAATGCATATATCAAGATAAGGACGTTTATCTGTAATCACTAAATTAAAAAAAAATTTTATTTTTAATTTGTGGCAATTAAGCCATTTAAAGAATTAGGATTATCGTTTTTATGGCTCTAATAGCTTATTAATTACCTTATTGTACGACGCAACGCCCAAAACAACTAGCTGCTATGTCTTAAATTTAATATTTTTAATCTCAAAGTACTCCAAAACTTAAAACGGCTGTATCTCTCTAAATAATGCATATATCAAGATAAGGACGTTTATCTGTAATCATTAAATTGAAAAATAATTTTTTTTTCAATTTGCGGCAATTAAGCTATTCAGAGAATTTGAATTGTCGTTCTTATGGCTCTAATAGCTTATTAATTACCTTATTGTACGACGCAACGCCGAAAAAAACCAGTGGCTCCGTCGTAAAATTAATATTTATAATCTTAGAGTAGTCTAAAACTTAAAACAGCTGTATCTCTCTATATAATGCATATATCAAGATAAGGACGTTTATCTGTAATCATTAAATTAAAAAAAAAATTTTTTTTTTATTCTTGGCAATTAGGCCATCCAGAGAATTTGGATTATCGTTCGTATGGCTCTAATGGCTTATTTATTACCTTATTGTACGACGCAACGCCCAAAACAACTAGCTGCTATGTCGTAAATTTAATATTTATAATCTTAAAGTAGTCTAAAACTTAAAACGGCTGTATCTCCCTGAATTATGCATATATCAAGAAAATGACGTTAATCTGTAATCATTAAATTGAAAAAAAATTTTTTTTTTAATTTGTGGCAATTAAGCCATTTGAAAAATTAGGATTATCGTTTTTATGGCTCTAATAGCTTATTAATTACCTTATTGTACGACGCAACGCCCAAAACAACTAGCTGCTATGTCTTAAATTTAATATTTTTAATCTCAAAGTACTCCAAAACTTAAAACGGCTGTATCTCCCTGAATTATGCATATATCGAGAAAATGACGTGAATTCGTGATCACTAAATAAGAAAAAAAATTTTTCTTTATTTTGTGGCAAGTAAGCCAATTAGAGAATTTGAATTGTCGTTCTTATGGCTCTAATGGCTTATTTATTACCTTATTGTACGACGCAACGCCTAAAAAGACCAGCGGCTATCTTGTAAATTTAATATTTTTAATCTGAAAGTACTCCAAAACTTAAAACGGCTGTATCTCCCTAAATTATGCATATATCAAGAAAATGACGTTAATCTGTGATCATTAAATAAGAAAAAAAATTTTTCTTCAATTTGTGGCTAGTAAGCCATTTACAGAATTTGAATTGTCGTTCATATGGCTCTAATGGCTTATTTATTACCTTATTGTACGACGCAACGCCCAAAACAACTAGCGGCTATGTAGTTAAATTAATATTTCTGGTCTCAAAGTCGTTTAAAACTTAAAACGGCTGTATCTCCCTGAATTATGCATATATCAAGAAAATAACGTTAATCTGTGATCATTAAATAAAAAAAAAAATTTTTCTTTAATTTGTGGCTAGTAAGCCATTTAGAGAATTTGAATTGTCGTTCTTATGGCTCTAATAGCTTATTAATTACCTTATTGTACGACGCAACGCCCAAAACAACAAGCGGCTATGTCGTTAAATTAATATTTCTGGTCTCAAAGTCGTTCAAAACTTAAAACAGCTGTATCTCTCTAAATAATGCATATATCAAGATCAGGACGTTTATCTGTAATCATTAAATTGAAAAAAAATTTTTTTTATAATTTGTGGCAATTGAGCCATTTAGAGACTTTAGATTATCGTTCTTATGGCTCTAATGGCTTATTATTTACCTTATTGTACGACGCAACGCCCAAAACAACTAGCGGCTATGTTGTAAATTTAATATTTTTAATCTCAAAGTACTCCAAAACTTAAAACGGCTGTATCTCCCTGAATTATGCATATATCGAGAAAATGACGTTAATTCGTGATCACTAAATAAGAAAAAATATTTTTCTTTAATTTTTGGCAAGTAAGCCATTTAGAGAATTTAAATTGTCGTTCATACGGCTCTAATGGCTTATTTATCACCTTATTGTACGACGCAACGCCCAAAACAACTAGCGGCTATGTCGTTAAATTAATATTTCTGGTCTCAAAGTCGTCTAAAACTTAAAACGGCTGTATCTCCCTAAATAATGCATATATCAAGATAAGGACGTTAATCTGTAATCATTAAATTAAAAAAAAATTTTTTTTTTAATTCTTGGCAATTGAGCCATCCAGAGAATTTGGATTATCGTTCTTATGGCTCTAATGGCTTATTTATTACCTTATTGTACGACGCAACGCCCAAAACAACTAGCTGCTATGTCGTAAATTTAATATTTATAATCTTAAAGTAGTCTAAAACTTAAAACGGCTGTATCTCTCTATATAATGCATATATCAAGATAAGGACGTTTATCTGTAATCATTAAATTGAAAAATAATTTTTTTTTCAATTTGCGGCAATTAAGCTATTCAGAGAATTCGAATTGTCGTTCTTATGGCTCTAATAGCTTATTAATTACCTTATTGTACGACGCAACGCCGAAAAAAACCAGTGGCTCCGTCGTAAAATTAATATTTATAATCTTAAAGTAGTCTAAAACTTAAAACAGCTGTATCTCTCTATATAATGCATATATCAAGATAAGGACGTTTATCTGTAATCATTAAATTAAAAACAAATTTTTTTTTTTATTCTTGGCAATTAGGCCATCTAGAGAATTTGGATTATTGTTCGTATGGCTCTAATGGCTTATTTATTACCTTATTGTACGACGCAACGCCCAAAACAACTAGCTGCTATGTCGTAAATTTAATATTTATAATCTTAAAGTAGTCTAAAACTTAAAACGGCTGTATCTCCCTGAATTATGCATATATCAAGAAAAAGACGTTAATCTGTAATCATTAAATTCAAAAAAATTTTTTTTTTTAATTTGTGGCAATTAAGCCATCCAGAGAATTGGGATTATCGTTCTTATGGCTCTAATAGCTTATTAATTACCTTATTGTACGACGCAACGCCCAAAACAACTAGCTGCTATGTCTTAAATTTAATATTTTTAATCTCAAAGTACTCCAAAACTTAAAACGGCTGTATCTCCCTAAATTATGCATATATCAAGAAAATGACGTTAATCTGTGATCATTAAATAAGAAAAAAAATTTTTCTCCAATTTGTGGCTAGTAAGCCATTTACAGAATTTGAATTGTCGTTCATATGGCTCTAATGGCTTATTTATTACCTTATTGTACGACGCAACGCCCAAAACAACTAGCGGCTATGTAGTTAAATTAATATTTCTGGTCTTAAAGTCGTTCAAAACTTAAAACGGCTGTATCTCCCTGAATTATGCATATATCAAGAAAATGACGTTAATCTGTGATCATTAAATAAAAAAAAAAATTTTTCTTTAATTTGTGGCTAGTAAGCCATTTAGAGAATTTGAATTGTCGTTCTTATGGCTCTAATAGCTTATTAATTACCTTATTGTACGACGCAACGCCGAAAAAAACTAGCTGCTATGTCGTAAATTTAATATTTATAATCTTAAAGTAGTCTAAAACTTAAAACAGCTGTATCTCTCTCAATAATGCATATATCAAGATAAGGACGTTTATCTGTAATCATCAAATTAAAAAAAAATTCTTTTTTTTATTCTTGGCAATTAGGCCATCCAGAGAATTTGGATTATCGTTCGTATGGCTCTAATGGCTTATTTATTACCTTATTGTACGACGCAACGCCCAAAACAACTAGCTGCTATGTCGTAAATTTAATATTTATAATCTTAAAGTAGTCTAAAACTTAAAACAGCTGTATCTCTCTCAATAATGCATATATCAAGATAAGGACGTTAATCTGTAATCATCAAATTAAAAAAAAATTCTTTTTTTTATTCTTGGCAATTAGGCCATCCAGAGAATTTGGATTATCGTTCGTATGGCTCTAATGGCTTATTTATTACCTTATTGTACGACGCAACGCCCAAAACAACTAGCTGCTATGTCTTAAATTTAATATTTTTAATCTCAAAGTACTCCAAAACTTAAAACGGCTGTATCTCCCTAAATTATGCATATATCAAGAAAATGACGTTAATCTGTGATCATTAAATAAGAAAAAAAATTTTTCTCCAATTTGTGGCCAGTAAGCCATTTACAGAATTTAAATTGTCGTTCATATGGCTCTAATAACTTATTTATTACCTTATTGTACGACGCAACGCCCAAAACAACTAGCGGCTATGTAGTTAAATTAATATTTCTGGTCTCAAAGTCGTTCAAAACTTAAAACGGCTGTATCTCCCTGAATTATGCATATATCAAGAAAATGACGTTAATCTGTAATCATTAAATTGAAAAAAAATTTTTTTTTAAATTTGTGGCAATTAAGCCATTCAGAGAATTTGAATTATCGTTCTTATGGCTCTAATGGCTCATTTATCACCTTATTGTACGACGCAACGCCCAAAACAACTAGCGGCTATGTCGTAAATTTAATATTTTTGGTCTCAAAATCGTCCAAAACTTGAAACGGCTGTATTTCCCTAAATAATGCATATATCAAGATAAAGACGTTAATCTGTAATCATTAAATTAAAAAAAAAATTTTTTTTTTAATTTGTGGCAATTAAGCCATTCAGAGAATTTGGATTATCGTTCTTATGGCTCTAATGGCTCATTTATCACCTTATTGTACGACGCAACGCCCAAAACAACTAGCGGCTATGTCGTTAAATTAATATTTCTGGTCTCAAAGTCGTTCAAAACCTAAAACGGCTGTATCTCTCTAAATAATGCATATATCAAGATAAGGATGTTAATCTGTAATCATTAAATTGAAAAAAAATTTTTTTTTTAATTTGTGGCAATTAAGCCATTCAGAGAATTTAGATTATCGTTTTATGGCTCTAATTGCTTATTAATTACCTGATTGTACGACGCAACACCCAAAACAACTAGCGGCTATGTCGTTAAATTAATATTTCTAGTCTCAAAGTACTCCAAAACTTAAAACGGCTGTATCTCCCTGAATTATGCATATATTGAGAAAATGACGTTAATCTTTGATCATTAAATAAGAAAAAAAATGTTTCTTTTATTTGTGGCTAGTAAGCCATTTAGAGAATTTGAATTGTCGTTCATATGGCTCTAATGGCTTATTTATTACCTTATTGTACGACGCAACGCCCAAAACAACTAACTGCTATGTCGTTAAATTAATATTTCTAGTCTTAAAGTCGTTCAAAACTTAAAACGGCTGTATCTCTCTAAATAATGCATATATTAAGATAAGGACGTTAATCTGTAATCATTAAATTGAAAAAAAATTTTTTTTTTAATTTGTGGCAATTAAGCCATTCAGAGAATTTGGATTATCGTTTTATGGCTCTAATGGCTTATTAATTACCTTATTGTACGACGCAACGCCCAAAACAACTAGCGGCTATGTCGTTAAATTAATATTTCTGGTCTCAAAGTCGTTCAAAACTTAAAACGGCTGTATCTCCCTGAATTATGCATATATCGAGAAAATGACGTTAATTCGTGATCACTAAATAAGAAAAAAAATTTTTCTTTAATTTGTGGCAAGTATGCCATTTAGAGAATTCGAATTGTCGTTCATACGGCTCTAATGGCTTATTAATTACCTTATTGTACGACGTAACGCCAAAAAAAACCAGCAGTTACGTCGTAAAATTAATATTTATAATCTTAAAGTAGTCTAAAACTTAAAACAGCTGTATCTCTCTAAATAATGCACATATCAAGATAAGGACGTTTATCTGTATTCATTAAATTGAAAAAAAATTTTCTTTTTAATTGGCGGCAATTAAGCCATTCAGAGAATTTGGATTGTCGTTCTTATGGCTCTAATAGCTTATTAATTACCTTATTGTACGACGCAACGCCGGAAAAAACCAGTGGCTCCGTCGTAAAATTAATATTTATAATCTTAAAGTAGTCTAAAACTCAAAACAGCTGTATCTCTCTAAATAATGCATATATCAAGATCAGGACGTTTATCTGTAATCATTAAATTGAAAAAAAATTTTTTTTTTAATTTGTGGCAATTAAGCCATTTAGAGAATTTAGATTATCGTTCTTATGGCTCTAATGGCTTATTAATTACCTTATTGTACGACGCAACGCCCAAAACAACTAGCTGCTATGTCTTAAATTTAATATTTTTAATCTCAAAGTACTCCAAAACTTAAAACGGCTGTATCTCCCTAAATTATGCATATATCAAGAAAATGACGTTAATCTGTGATCATTAAATAAGAAAAAAAATTTTTCTCCAATTTGTGGCTAGTAAGCCATTTACAGAATTTGAATTGTCGTTCATATGGCTCTAATGGCTTATTTATTACCTTATTGTACGACGCAACGCCCAAAACAACTAGCGGCTATGTAGTTAAATTAATATTTCTGGTCTCAAAGTCGTCCAAAACTTAAAACGGCTGTATCTCCCTGAATTATGCATATATCAAGAAAATGACGTTAATCTGTGATCATTAAATAAAAAAAAAAATTTTTCTTTAATTTGTGGCTAGTAAGCCATTTAGAGAATTTGAATTGTCGTTCTTATGGCTCTAATAGCTTATTAATTACCTTATTGTACGACGCAACGCCGAAAAAAACTAGCTGCTATGTCGTAAATTTAATATTTATAATCTTAAAGTAGTCTAAAACTTAAAACAGCTGTATCTCTCTCAATAATGCATATATCAAGATAAGGACGTTTATCTGTAATCATCAAATTAAAAAAAAATTCTTTTTTTTATTCTTGGCAATTAGGCCATCCAGAGAATTTGGATTATCGTTCGTATGGCTCTAATGGCTTATTTATTACCTTATTGTACGACGCAACGCCCAAAACAACTAGCTGCTATGTCGTAAATTTAATATTTATAATCTTAAAGTAGTCTAAAACTTAAAACAGCTGTATCTCTCTCAATAATGCATATATCAAGATAAGGACGTTAATCTGTAATCATCAAATTAAAAAAAAATTCTTTTTTTTATTCTTGGCAATTAGGCCATCCAGAGAATTTGGATTATCGTTCGTATGGCTCTAATGGCTTATTTATTACCTTATTGTACGACGCAACGCCCAAAACAACTAGCTGCTATGTCTTAAATTTAATATTTTTAATCTCAAAGTACTCCAAAACTTAAAACGGCTGTATCTCCCTAAATTATGCATATATCAAGAAAATGACGTTAATCTGTGATCATTAAATAAGAAAAAAAATTTTTCTCCAATTTGTGGCCAGTAAGCCATTTACAGAATTTAAATTGTCGTTCATATGGCTCTAATGGCTTATTTATTACCTTATTGTACGACGCAACGCCCAAAACAACTAGCGGCTATGTAGTTAAATTAATATTTCTGGTCTCAAAGTCGTTCAAAACTTAAAACGGCTGTATCTCCCTGAATTATGCATATATCAAGAAAATGACGTTAATCTGTAATCATTAAATTGAAAAAAAATTTTTTTTTAAATTTGTGGCAATTAAGCCATTCAGAGAATTTGAATTATCGTTCTTATGGCTCTAATGGCTTATTTATCACCTTATTGTACGACGCAACGCCCAAAACAACTAGCGGCTATGTCGTAAATTTAATATTTTTGGTCTCAAAATCGTCCAAAACTTGAAACGGCTGTATTTCCCTAAATAATGCATATATCAAGATAAAGACGTTAATCTGTAATCATTAAATTAAAAAAAAAATTTTTTTTTTAATTTGTGGCAATTAAGCCATTCAGAGAATTTGGATTATCGTTCTTATGGCTCTAATGGCTCATTTATCACCTTATTGTACGACGCAACGCCCAAAACAACTAGCTGCTATGTCGTAAATTTAATATTTATAATCTTGAAGTAGTCTAAAACTTAAAACGGCTGTATCTCCCTGAATTATGCATATATCAAGAAAATGACGTTAATTCGTGATCACTAAATAAGAAAAAATATTTTTCTTTAATTTGTGGCAAGTAAGCCATTTAGAGAATTTAAATTGTCGTTCATACGGCTCTAATGGCTTATTTATCACCTTATTGTACGACGCAACGCCCAAAACAACTAGCGGCTATGTCGTTAAATTAATATTTCTGGTCTCAAAGTCGTTCAAAACCTAAAACGGCTGTATCTCTCTAAATAATGCATATATCAAGATAAGGACGTTAATCTGTAATCATTAAATTGAAAAAAAATTTTTTTTTTAATTCTTGGCAATTAAGCCATCCAGAGAATTTGGATTATCGTTCTTATGGCTCTAATGGCTTATTTATTACCTTATTGTACGACGCAACGCTCAAAACAACTAGCGGCTATGTCGTTAAATTAATATTTCTGGTCTCAAAGTCGTTCAAAACCTAAAACGGCTGTATCTCTCTAAATAATGCATATATCAAGATAAGGACGTTAATCTGTAATCATTAAATTGAAAAAAAATTTTTTTTTTAATTTGTGGCAATTAAGCCATTCAGAGAATTTAGATTATCGTTTTATGGCTCTAATGGCTTATTAATTACCTGATTGTACGACGCAACACCCAAAACAACTAGCGGCTATGTCGTTAAATTAATATTTCTGGTCTCAAAGTCGTTTAAAACTTAAAACGGCTGTATCTCCCTGAATTATGCATAAATCGAGAAAATGACGTTAATTCGTGATCACTAAATAAGAAAAAATATTTTTCTTTAATTTGTGGCAAGTAAGCCATTTAGAGAATTTAAATTGTCGTTCATACGGCTCTAATGGCTTATTTATCACCTTATTGTACGACGCAACGCCCAAAACAACTAGCGGCTATGTCGTTAAATTAATATTTCTGGTCTCAAAGTCGTTCAAAACCTAAAACGGCTGTATCTCTCTAAATAATGCATATATCAAGATAAGGACGTTAATCTGTAATCATTAAATTGAAAAAAAATTTTTTTTTTAATTCTTGGCAATTAAGCCATCCAGAGAATTTGGATTATCGTTCTTATGGCTCTAATGGCTTATTTATTACCTTATTGTACGACGCAACGCTCAAAACAACTAGCGGCTATGTCGTTAAATTAATATTTCTGGTCTCAAAGTCGTTCAAAACCTAAAACGGCTGTATCTCTCTAAATAATGCATATATCAAGATAAGGACGTTTATCTGTAATCATTAAATTGAAAAAAAATTTTCTTTTTTATTGGCGGCAATTAAGCCATTCAGAGAATTTGGATTGTCGTTCTTATGGCTCTAATAGCTTATTAATTACCTTATTGTACGACGCAACGCCGGAAAAAACCAGTGGCTCCGTCGTAAAATTAATATTTATAATCTTAAAGTAGTCTAAAACTCAAAACAGCTGTATCTCTCTAAATAATGCATATATTAAGATCAGGACGTTTATCTGTAATCATTAAATTGAAAAAAAATTTTTTTTTTAATTTGTGGCAATTAAGCCATTTAGAGAATTTGAATTGTCGTTCATACGGCTCTAATGGCTTATTAATTACCTTATTGTACGACGCAACGCCCAAAACAACTAGCTGCTATGTCTTAAATTTAATATTTTTAATCTCAAAGTACTCCAAAACTTAAAACGGCTGTATCTCCCTGAATTATGCATACATCGAGAAAATGACGTTAATTCGTGATCACTAAATAAGAAAAAAAATTTTTCTTTAATTTGTGGCAAGTAAGCCATTTAGAGAACTTTAATTGTCGTTCATACGGCTCTAATGGCTTATTTATCACCTTATTGTACGACGCAACGCCCAAAACAACTAGCGGCTATGTCGTTTAATTAATATTTCTAGTCTCAAAGTCGTCCAAAACTTAAAACGGCTGTATCTCCCTAAATAATGCATATATCAAGATAAGGACGTTAATCTGTAATCATTAAATTAAAAAAAAATTTTTTTTCTAATTCTTGGCAATTAAGCTATTCAGAAAATTTGAATTGTCGTTCTTATGGCTCTAATAGCTTATTAATTACCTTATTGTACGACGCAACGCCGAAAAAAACCAGTGGCTCCGTCGTAAAATTAATATTTATAATCTTAAAGTAGTCTAAAACTTAAAACAGCTGTATCTCTCTAAATAATGCATATATCAAGATAAGGACGTTTATCTGTAATCATTAAATTAAAAAAAAATTTTTTTTTTTATTCTTGGCAATTAGGCCATCCAGAGAAATTGGATTATCGTTCGTATGGCTCTAATGGCTTATTTATCACCTTATTGTACGACGCAACGTCCAAAACAACTAGCTGCTATGTCGTAAATTTAATATTTATAATCTTGAAGTTGTCTAAAACTTAAAACGGCTGTATCTCCCTGAATTATGCATATATCAAGAAAATGACATTAATCTGTAATCATTAAATTGAAAAAAAATTTTTTTTTAAATTTGTGGCAATTAAGCCATTCAGAGAATTTGGATTATCGTTCTTATGGCTCTAATGGCTTATTTATCACCTTATTGTACGACGCAACGCCCAAAACAACTAGCGGCTATGTCGTTAAATTAATATTTCTGGTCTCAAAGTCGTTCAAAACCTAAAACGGCTGTATCTCTCTAAATAATGCATATATCAAGATAAGGACGTTAATCTGTAATCATTAAATTGAAAAAAAATTTTTTTTTTAATTTGTGGCAATTAAGCCATTCAGAGAATTTAGATTATCGTTTTATGGCTCTAATGGCTTATTAATTACCTTATTGTACGACGCAACGCCCAAAACAACTAGCGGCTATGTCGTTAAATTAATATTTCTGGTCTCGAAGTCGTTCAAAACTTAAAACGGCTGTATCTCCCTGAATTATGCATATATCAAGAAAATGACGTTAATCTGTAATCATTAAATTAAAAAAAAATTTTTTTTCAAATTTGTGGCAATTAAGCCATTCAGAGAATTTGGATTATCGTTCTTATGGCTCTAATGGCTTATTTATCACCTTATTGTACGACGCAACACCCAAAACAACTAGCGGCTATGTCGTTAAATTAATATTTCTGGTCTCAAAGTACTCCAAAACTTAAAACGGCTGTATCTCCCTAAATTATGCATATATCAAAAAAATGACGTTAATCTGTGATCATTAAATAAGAAAAAAAATTTTTCTTCAATTTGTGGCTTGTAAGCCATTTACAGAATTTGAATTGTCGTTCATATGGCTCTAATGGCTTATTTATTACCTTATTGTACGACGCAACGCCCAAAACAACTAGCGGCTATGTAGTTAAATTAATATTTCTGGTCTCAAAGTCGTTCAAAACTCAAAACGGCTGTATCTCCCTGAATTATGCATATATCAAGAAAATGACGTTAATCTGTGATCATTAAATAAAAAAAAAAATTTTTCTTCAATTTGTGGCTAGTAAGCCATTTAGAGAATTTGAATTGTCGTTCTTATGGCTCTAATAGCTTATTAATTACCTTATTGTACGACGCAACGCCCAAAACAACTAGCGGCTATGTAGTTAAATTAATATTTCTGGTCTCAAAGTCGTTCAAAACTCAAAACGGCTGTATCTCCCTGAATTATGCATATATCAAGAAAATGACGTTAATCTGTGATCATTAAATAAAAAAAAAAATTTTTCTTCAATTTGTGGCTAGTAAGCCATTTAGAGAATTTAGATTATCGTTCTTATGGCTCTAATGGCTTATTATTTACCTTATTGTACGACGCAACGCCCAAAACAACTAGCGGCTATGTTGTAAATTTAATATTTTTAATCTCAAAGTACTTCAAAACTTAAAACGGCTGTATCTCCCTGAATTATGCATATATCGAGAAAATGACGTTAATTCGTGATCACTAAATAAGAAAAAATATTTTACTTTAATTTGTGGCAAGTAAGCCATTTAGAGAATTTAAATTGTCGTTCATACGGCTCTAATGGCTTATTTATCACCTTATTGTACGACGCAACGCCCAAAACAACTAGCGGCTATGTCGTTAAATTAATATTTCTGGTCTCAAAGTCGTCTAAAACTTAAAATGGCTGTATCTCCCTAAATAATGCATATATCAAGATAAGGACGTTAATCTGTAATCATTAAATTAAAAAAAAATTTTTTTTTTAATTCTTGGCAATTAAGCCATCCAGAGAATTTGGATTATCGTTCTTATGGCTCTAATGGCTTATTTATTACCTTATTGTACGACGCAACGCTCAAAACAACTAGCGGCTATGTCGTTAAATTAATATTTCTGGTCTCAAAGTCGTTCAAAACCTAAAACGGCTGTATCTCTCTAAATAATGCATATATAAAGATAAGGACGTTAATCTTTAATCATTAAATAAGAAAAAAAATGTTTCTTTTATTTGTGGCTAGTAAGCCATTTAGAGAGTTTGAATTGTCGTTCATATGGCTCTAATGGCTTATTTATTACCTTATTGTACGACGCAACGCCCAAAACAACTAACTGCTATGTTGTTAAATTAATATTTCTGGTCTTAAAGTCGTTCAAAACTTAAAACGGCTGTATCTCTCTAAATAATGCATATATTAAGATAAGGACGTTAATCTGTAATCATTATATTAAAAAAAAATTTTTTTTCAAATTTGTGGCAATTAAGCCATTCAGAGAATTTGGATTATCGTTTTATGGCTCTAATGGCTTATCAATTACCTTATTGTACGACGCAACGCCCAAAACAACTAGCGGCTATGTCGTTAAATTAATATTTCTGGTCTTAAAGTCGTTCAAAACTTAAAACGGCTGTATCTCTCTAAATTATGCATATATCAAGAAAATGACGTTAATCTGTGATCATTAAATAAAAAAAAAAATTTTTCTTCAATTTGTGGCTAGTAAGCCATTTACAGAATTTGAATTGTCGTTCTTATGGCTCTAATGGCTTATTTATTACCTTATTGTACGACGCAACGCCCAGAACAACTAGCGGCTATGTAGTTAAATTGATATTTCTGGTCTCAAAGTCGTTCAAAACTTAAAACGGCTGTATCTCTCTAAATAATGCATATATCAAGATAAGGACGTTTATCTGTAATCATTAAATTGAAAAATAATTTTTTTTTCAATTTGCGGCAATTAAGCTATTCAGAGAATTTGAATTGTCGTTCTTATGGCTCTAATGGCTTATTTATTACCTTATTGTACGACGCAACGCCCAAAACAACTAGCGGCTATGTAGTTAAATTGATATTTCTGGTCTCAAAGTCGTTCAAAACTTAAAACGGCTGTATCTCCCTGAATTATGCATATATCAAGAAAATGACGTTAATCTGTGATCATTAAATAAAAAAAAAAATTTTTCTTTAATTTGTGGCTAGTAAGCCATTTAGAGAATTTAAATTGTCGTTCATACGGCTCTAATGGCTTATTTATTACCTTATTGTACGACGCAACGCCTAAAACAACTAGCGGCTATGTCGTTAAATTAATATTTCTGGTCTCAAAGTCGTTCAAAACCTAAAACGGCTGTATCTCTCTAAATAATGCATATATCAAGATAAGGACGTTAATCTGTAATCATTAAATTGAAAAAAAATTTTTTTTTTAATTTGTGGCAATTAAGCCATTCAGAGAATTTAGATTATCGTTTTATGGCTCTAATGGCTTATTAATTACCTGATTGTACGACGCAACACCCAAAACAACTAGCGGCTATGTCGTTAAATTAATATTTCTGGTCTCAAAGTCGTTCAAAACTTAAAACGGCTGTATCTCCCTGAATTATGCATAAATCGAGAAAATGACGTTAATTCGTGATCACTAAATAAGAAAAAAAATTTTTCTTTAATTTGTGGCAAGTATGCCATTTAGAGAATTCGAATTGTCGTTCATACGGCTCTAATGGCTTATTAATTACCTTATTGTACGACGCAACGCCAAAAAAAACCAGCAGCTACGTCGTAAAATTAATATTTATAATCTTAAAGTAGTCTAAAACTTAAAACAGCTGTATCTCTCTAAATAATGCACATATCAAGATAAGGACGTTTATCTGTAATCATTAAATTGAAAAAAAATTTTCTTTTTTATTGGCGGCAATTAAGCCATTCAGAGAATTTGGATTGTCGTTCTTATGGCTCTAATGGCTTATTAATTACCTTATCGTACGACGCAACACCCAAAACAACTAGCTGCTATGACGTTAAATTAATATTTCTGGTCTCAAAGTACTCCAAAACTTGAAACGGCTGTATCTCCCAGAATTATGCATATATCGAGAAAATGACGTTAATCTGTGATCAGTAAATAAGAAAAAAAATTTTTCTTTAATTTGTGGCTAGTAAGCCATTTAGAGAATTTGGATTGTCGTTCTTATGGCTCTAATAGCTTATTAATTACCTTACTGTACGACGCAACGCCCAAAACAACTAGCAGCTATGTTGTAAATTTAATATTTTTAATCTCAAAGTACTCCAAATCTTAAAACGGCTGTATCTCCCAGAATTATGCATATATCGAGAAAATGACGTTAATTCGTGATCACTAAATGAGAAAAAAAATTTTTCTTTAATTTGTGGCAAGTAAGCCATTTAGAGAATTTGAATTGTCGTTCATATGGCTCTAATGGCTTATTAATTACCTGATTGTACGACGCAACACCCAAAACAACTAGCTGCTATGACGTTAAATTAATATTTCTGGTCTCAAAGTACTCCAAAACTTGAAACGGCTGTATCTTTCAGAATTATGCATATATCGAGAAAATGACGTTAATCTGTGATCAGTAAATAAAAAAAAAAATTTTTCTTTAATTTGTGGCTAGTAAGCCATTTAGAGAATTTGGATTGTCGTTCTTATGGCTCTAATAGCTTATTAATTACCTTACTGTACGACGCAACGCCCAAAACAACTAGCAGCTATGTTGTAAATTTAATATTTTCAATCTCAAAGTACTCCAAATCTTAAAACGGCTGTATCTCCCAGAATTATGCATATATCGAGAAAATGACGTTAATTCGTGATCACTAAATGAGAAAAAAAATTTTTCTTTAATTTGTGGCAAGTAAGCCATTTAGAGAATTTGAATTGTCGTTCATATGGCTCTAATGGCTTATTAATTACCTGATTGTACGACGCAACACCCAAAACAACTAGCGGCTATGTCGTTAAATTAATATTTTTGGTCTCAAAGTACTCCAAAACTTAAAACGGCTGTATCTTCCTGAATTATGCATATATCAAGAAAATGACGTTAATTCGTGATCACTAAATAAGAAAAAATATTTTTCTTTAATTTGTGGCAAGTAAGCCAATTAGAGAATTTGGATTATCGTTTTATGTCTCTAATGGCTTATTAATTACCTGATTGTACGACGCAACACCCAAAACAACTAGCGGCTATGTCGTAATATTAATATTTCTGGTCTCAAAGTACTCCAAAACTTAAAACGGCTGTATCTCCCTGAATTATGCATATATCGTGAAAATAACGTTGATCTGTGATCAGTAAAAAAGAAAAAAAATTTTTCTTTAATTTGTGGCTAGTAAGCCATTTAGAGAATTTGGATTGTCGTTTTTATGGCTCTAATAGCTTATTAATTACCTTATTGTACGACGCAACGCCGAAAAAAACCAGTGGCTATGTTGTAAATTTAATAATTTTAATCTCAAAGTACTCCAAAACTTTAAACGGCTGTATCTCCCTGAATTATGCATATATCGAGAAAATGACGTTAATTCGTGATCACTAAATAAGAAAAAAAATTTTTCTTTAATTTGTGGCAAGTAAGCCAATTAGAGAATTTGAATTGTCGTTCTTACGGCTCTAATGGCTTATTAATTACCTTATTGTACGACGCAACGCCGAAAAAAACCAGCAGCTACGTCGTAAAATTTATATTTATAATCTTAAAGTAGTCTAAAACTTAAAACAGCTGTATCTCTCTAAATAATGCATATATCAAGATCAGGACGTTTATCTGCAATCATTAAATTAAAAAAGAATTTTTTTTTTAATTTGCGGCAATTAAACCATTCAGAGAATTTGGATTGTCGTTCTTATGGCTCTAATAGCTTATTAATTACCTTATTGTACGACGCAACGCCGAAAAAAACCAGCAGCTACGTCGTAAAATTAATATTTATAATCTTAAAGTAGTCTAAAACTCAAAACAGCTGTATCTCTCTAAATAATGCATATATCAAGATCAGGACGTTTATCTGTAATCATTAAATTGAAAAAAAATTTTTTTTTTAATTTGTGGCAATTAAGCCATATAGAAAATTTAGATTATCGTTCTTATGGCTCTAATGGCTCATTATTTACCTTATTGTACGACGCAACGCCCAAAACAACTAGCTGCTATGTCGTTAAATTAATATTTCTGGTCTCAAAGTACTCCAAAACTTGAAACGGCTGTATCTCCCTGAATTTTGCATATATCGAGAAAATGACGTTAATCTGTGATCAGTAAATAAGAAAAAAAATTTTTCTTTAATTTGTGGCTAGTAAGCCATTTAGAGAATTTGGATTGTCGTTCTTATGGCTCTAATAGCTTATTAATTACCTTACTGTACGACGCAACGCCCAAAACAACTAGCAGCTATGTTGTAAATTTAATATTTTTAATCTCAAAGTACTCCAAAACTTAAAACGGCTGTATCTCCCAGAATTATGCATATATCGAGAAAATGACGTTAATTCGTGATCACTAAATGAGAAAAAAAATTTTTCTTTAATTTGTGGCAAGTAAGCCATTTAGAGAATTTGAATTGTCGTTCATATGGCTCTAATGGCTTATTAATTACCTTATTGTACGACGCAACGCCCAAAAAAACTAGCGGCTATGTTGTAAATTTAATATTTTTAATCTCAAAGTACTCCAAAACTTAAAACGGCTGTATCTCCCAGAATTATGCATATATCGAGAAAATGACGTTAATTCGTGATAACTAAATGAGAAAAAAAGCTTTTCTTTAATTTGTGGCAAGTAAGCCATTTAGAGAATTTGAATTGTCGTTCATACGGCTCTAATGGCTTATTTATTACCTTATTGTACGATGCAACGCCCAAAAAACCAGCGGCTATGTCGTAAAATTAATATTTCTGGTCTCAAAGTCGTCCAAAACTTAAAACGGCTGTATCTCCCTAAATAATGCATATATCAAGATAAGGACATTAATCTGTAATCATTAAATTAAAAAAAAAATTTTTTTTTAATTCTTGGCAATTAAGCCATCCAGAGAATTTGGATTATCGTTCTTATGGCTCCTATGGCTTATTTATTACCTTATTGTATTACGCAACGCCCAAAAAAACCAGCGGCTATGTCGTAAATTTATTATTTATAATCTAAAAGTAGTCTAAAACTTAAAACGGCTGTATCTCTCTAAATAATGCATATATCAAGATAAGGACGTTAATCTGTAATCATTAAATTGAAAAAAAAATTTTTTTTAAATTTGTGGCAATTAAGCCATTCAGAGAATTTGGATTATCGTTTTATGGCTCTAATGGCTTATTAATTACCTTATCGTACGACGCAACGCCCAAAACAACTAGCGGCTATGTCGTTGAATTAATATTTCTGGTCTCAAAGTCGTTTAAAACTTAAAACGGCTGTATCTCTCTAAATAATGCATATATCAAGATAAGGACGTTAATCTGTAATCATTAAATTAAAAAAAAATTTTTTTTTTAATTTGTGGCAATTAAGCCATTCAGGAAATTTGGATTGTCGTTCTTATGGCTCTAATGGCTTATTTATTACCTTATTGTACGACGCAACGCCTAAAACAACTAGCGGCTATGTCGTTAAATTAATATTTCTGGTCTCAAAGTCGTTCAAAACTTAAAACGGCTGTATCTCTCTAAATAATGCATATATCAAGATAAGGACGTTAATCTGTAATCATTAAATTGAAAAAAAATTTTTTTTAATTTGTGGCAATTAAGCCATTCAGAGAATTTGGATTATCGTTCTTATGGCTCTAATGGCTTATTAATTACCTTATTGTTCGACGCAACGCCCAAAACAACTAGCGGCTTCGTTGGTAAATTAATATTTTTGGTCTCAAAGTACTCCAAAACTTAAAACGGCTGTATCTCCCTGAATTATGTATATATAAAGATAAGGACGTTAATCTGTAATCATTAAATTAAAAAAAAATTTTTTTTTTAATTTGTGGCAATTAAGCCATTCAGGAAATTTGGATTGTCGTTCTTATGGCTCTAATGGCTTATTTATTACCTTATTGTACGACGCAACGCCTAAAACAACTAGCGGCTATGTTGTTAAATTAATATTTCTGGTCTCAAAGTCGTTCAAAACTTAAAACGGCTGTATCTCCCTGAATTATGTATATATAAAGATAAGGACGTTAATCTGTAATCATTAAATTAAAAAAAAATTTTTTTTTTAATTTGTGGCAATTAAGCCATTCAGGAAATTTGGATTGTCGTTCTTATGGCTCTAATGGCTTATTTATTATCTTATTGTACGACGCAACGCCGGAAAAAACCAGCGGCTATGTCGTAAAATTAGTATTTATAATCTCAAAGTAGTCTAAAACTTAAAACGGCTGTATCTCTCTAAATAATGCATATATCAAGATAAGGACGTTTATCTGTAATCATTAGAATAAAAAAAATTTTTTTTTTAGTTTGTGGCAATTAAGCCATTTAGGAAATTTAGATTGTCGTTCTTATGGCTCTAATGGCTTATTTATTACCTTATTGTACGACGCAACGCCTAAAACAACTAGCGGCTATGTCGTTAAATTAATATTTCTGGTCTCAAAGTCGTTCAAAACTTAAAACGGCTGTATCTCTTTAAATAATGCATATATCAAGATAAGGACGTTTATCTGTAATCATTAAATTGAAAAAAAATTTTTTTTTAATTTGTGGCAATTAAGCCATTCATAGAATTTGGATTATCGTTCTTATGGCTCTAATGGCTTATTTATCACCTTATTGTACGACGTAACGCCCAAAACAACTAGCGGCTATGTCGTAAATTTAATATTTTTAATCTGAAAGTACTCCAAAACTTAAAATGGCTGTACCTCCCTGAATTATGCATATATCGAGAAAATGACGTTAATCTGTGATCACTAAATAAGAAAAAAAATTTTTCTTTAATTTGTGGCAAGTAAGCCATTTAGAGAATTTGAGTTGTCGTTTATATGGCTCTAATGGCTTATTAATCACCTTTTTGTACGTTGCAACGCCTAAAAAGTCCAGCGGCTATGTCGTAAATTTAATATTTTTAATCTTGAAGTACTCCAAAACTTAAAACGGCTGTATCTCCCTAATTAATGCATATATCAAGATAAGGACGTTTATCTGTAATCATTAAATTAAAAAAAATTTTTTTTTCTTTAATTCATGGCAATTAAGCCATTCAGAGAATTTTGATTATCGTTCTCAGGGCTCTAATGGCTTATTTATTACCTTATTGAACGACGCAACGCTCAAAAAAACCAGCGGCTATGTCGTAAAATTGATATTTTTAATCTGAAAGTACTCCAAAACTTAAAACGGCTGTATCTCTCTAAATAATGCATATATCGAGAAAAGGACGTTAATTTGTGATCACTAAATAAGAAAAATATTTTTTTTTATTTTGTGGCAATTTAGCCATTCAGAGAAATTAGGTTGTCATTCTTATGGCTCTAAAAAGGCGGGCTAAAAAGACGGGTTCTGCAATCATTTAAAAAAAAAAAAAAATTTCAATTCAGGGGCATTTAGGTTATTTGAAGAAATTAGGGTCAAATCTCGTTGGTAGCCGCAGAGAGAAAGATACAGAGAGAGTTCACGATTGCGGAGTGATAATACTTTGGTCTTAACGAGTTCGGGTACTAAATGGGGTTAATTTTTTATTGACTTTCTTGCTTCTAAATCGTGAGAGAGGCTGAGTTAAACGACGCCGAGTCGGGTTTTGTTTATTTTACGTTGTTTTGCTCGTCTTCCGTGGTTCCTGCAACTTCGGGCGATGGCCAATTTCACGGCTCCTTCAAACACTATACTTTTAGAGACTACTGCTCCAGTTTCGCATTTGGTTACGAGAGTCCCCGCAACGACACCAGCTGACCATTGCAACTGTTTTTTTTCTCTCTCAACTTGGTGTCGAGCATGAGACGTCCACCTGACACATCGATCGATTTATAAATGTAACATACAATCCTGCTCGCAGCACAAGTTTGACGGGATTTTTTTTTTTTTTCTTGATCGCTAAATATTTACTGTACATCGATCCCTTGATATGATTTGAAGTCGCGCTAGCGTCGTCATGTTGTTGCTGCTGCCACTAAAAATAATTGTCTATTCTCGTTGTATAACACTCGGTGCCAAGTTGTGCGGCCGAACCATCAAGCGAGAGACTCTTAATTTACGATTATTGCCCATTGTACTTATTCGCCGCCACGGGCTATTTGGACGAAAGAGATTTGCGCTTATCTTTCGCTCATTGCCTCGCAAATAGAACGAAATCTCTGAACGATTAACCATTCGAGAGATAAATATGTATATATGTCACTTTTTCGCCCCAAGAGACCCTTACCTACGCAGCAACATCTTGCATTAAACGCCTTCGAAATCCTTGATCTACAGCCAAACTCTCAATGTTCGCCTCTTGATTGCCCCTTGTACGGTAAAAGTTTATGCTTTTATAACGCCGGTGTGCGTGTGTGTGTACGTGTGCATCAGCCTATATGGACGGATATACAACAACGAGAGGGGAGAAAGAGAAAAGGCAGCTGCCGGGGCAGTCCTTGATCCAGAAACACTTGGACGCACTAGCTGCAGCGGTCATTCATCAATCCGACCGAGAGGCCCCGTCCGCGTCGAGTTCACGCCTCGTGTGTGCAGATATCGCGATTACTTCGTCCATAGATTAGATCGTGGACGATATTTCGTTACCTCGGAACGCCATGTTACATAGGTGCAATACACCACCTTTGCCGTAACACTTTATCTCATCCCGCCAATTTCGTCTGTCTGCGCAAAAAGTGGAGTTTAGCTCATCATCATCGCCATCCTTATCGGAATTTTCGTTTCGCCACTGCTGCAATTACACCGCACGCCATGTACACTGTACAATGCACGTTGACTTATATATGTTGCCGTCCCAGATTCGCGGCTACTGTGGCGAAAGTGCATTTGAAACAAATCCACTTTTCGCACACTCACACGTGCATAAACACTTAGTTTTTTTTTTTTTTTTAACTACTGGATTTTTTAGTATATCCACCTGATTGATTCATTGTTGTTTGCCTTGCGATAACTCACTGCATGTAAAACACTTATCTACGAGGATTTTGCCCATACGACCAACATATAAATATATAATCTCCGTTGCAGCGGTATCTTTTTTTTCCCATCTCCCCCCGTCTACTTGCGCTCTTTTATCTTTGTCGTTTCACACCGCGCGAATGCAGCGTTGCTTTTTATTTTTATTTTTGTCACTCCGTTTCGTGAGACCTTGGCATTAATGCATCGTGTAGGTATAAGGTATATAGATACATATTGAAACCAGTCGAATCTCCCCTTTCACTTTCATTGGACCACCGAACAGGTCATTCGAATTTATTCCGCGTACGTACAAATTATGCTTACAACCAATACCTACGATAGTGGGAGAAAGAATAAGCATTCTTATATATAAATGTATTATGTAGGGTACCAATTTTCACTGCGTGGTACAATGCAAATCTAATCAGAATATTATTGTTCCCGCTTCGGAATTTATTTCGAGCACATTACCTAATTATCTTTGTCTCCTCCTCTTACTATGTACCTTATACGATAATATTAAATCACCCTAAAATGAGTTATCGGAGGTGACGAAGCAATGTCCGATATTCTCGTACGACATAATATATTATGTAGGTATAGCCACGATGCACCTGTGCAGGGGAGTCCGACGGCCTCGGGTCGTTTTGTTGTTCCGATCGTTGTGATTTTCGAGCAGCCGCGGGTGAACGGTTCCATGACCGCGCGAGTCCTTGAAACGTACAACGTATCGCGCTCCGACACACCACAAACTCCTCCTACCCCCGTTTTTCCCTCTCCCTCGTTGGTATAGTATCTTTTTCACACGTATGTTACACAAAATGTATTGCTCAGGTATACCCCGTCAACGAAAAATTTACATTTTATTTTGTCCACTCTGTGACGATGGGATTGCAAACCTTGCAAATTTAATTATTTTTTACTCAAACCATTTACTGAATTTTCACTCAGAGACATTTATGGGGTTATTGTAAATAAAGTAAACCTGCGCCTACGATTTTCGTGAACCAGAAGAAATCACATTGGTATTGTAGTGACAATAAGCAGTTAACGCCCGCTACACCTAGTGGTATAAGGTATTTGTTATTTCGATCACTGTTATATGCCCCGGCATCATGAAAAATAAACTCGCACGAAATCAACTTATGATATGCCGTCCTTGTGAAAAGATGACGATATTTTTATCATTTTTTTTGCATAAATGCATACCGAATTCTGTCCACTTCTCGGAAACAAGGACTTTTTACGTGTACCTATACGTATTTATATATCTACTTGTATAAAAAGAAAGAACCTACTTGTTGATGGTTGCGTAAGACCCATTCGTCTTGGGATCTTTTGCGTAGTACCTATCCATAGCTGGTGAGAACCACGTATAGCCTACCGATATACCTACGGGCGACGCGTTTCTCGGAGAGTGGAATTTCAGCGACGCAACAAGTGGTCCATCGAAACGGAGAGTCTGTCGAGAAAAATCTCCCTTGCCCGATGCATACAGGTTTTTTTTTTTTTTTATCCTTTTGCAATCAACGTCACGGAAAATCTGACCAAACTCGTACTCATCAATCCAAATAACTGCATTACTAACCATATACTGTCGAGCAACGAGCAGATTATGTGTACAGGGTATACATATACTGCACCATTAACCAATTTGACAACACGCGCGGTGCAAAATACACCTCTTGGCGCAACAATAAGTATCAACTATATGTAGTTCGGTAGTCCCTTACGCATGTGTTTATACGTATTAATTTATTTATACGTATACGTGCGTGTACGCGTACTTGAGGATTCATCGGACCGTCACCTAGGGCACCGAGTGGTCTTTCGTGATTCGTCACCGCTGACCCGCACACCTATAACATCGCGCTATCACGAAGGTGGAAAGCCAAGTTGGACTGTACATCATGTGTACGGGAGTGTATAGGTATACACATACCTAGGGCGTCGCGTGTCACTCCCAAGATCTAGTTACCCTCTGTGGAATTACTGACTCGTGCATGGGCCGGGGCGCAGCAAATACGAGAAGTGATAGAAACTTGGGGAGCTAGAGGAGTATAAGTATAGTACATGCGGTATAGGCCCATCACTGGTGCATTGGAATAGACCTCGGGTGGACCGCGCACCTACCTATATATGCGATACACACGCTCGAGCGTGATTAATGCTTTCCCGACAGGCCGGGGGGGGCTACTTACTTCTATTCGGAGATTTTCGGGCTCCCCGTCCTCTCTCTCTTCTTCGTGCAAGGAACAGCGTTGTGAAATTTCGCTTCGGCTTTCGGACGGTGATATTTCACGCGGCTCTTTGCAGAGATTGATTTGGCTATAACTGAAGCGTCGCGCTGCGCGACCCATTATACATACCGTTGTACCAACTATGCACTCGCTCCAATGCGCGCTGATATTATTATAATATATAACAGAGCGCATTACGTATTTGGACGCACAAAGCGAGGTGTTGCGTGACGGACCGAGGCTGGGTGTTTTAACATATTACACAAATGGTCCCTGTTTTTGCTGCCATTATACTTGTACGCCAAATCGAAAAGGACTCTTTAAAGGCCACGCTCGATGGTGTTTCATTGAATTGTTTTGTCAAAACTGATTATTTATATGTTATTACTTCCCTTTGCCCGGCTATACTTATTACTTCTTTGGGGTTATTTTCCTCCTCGAGCGCATAATATATATGGTGTTTTTTTTTCCGTCAATCCAGTTCGAAAAAACTTGACGTACAGTAAGAGTCTGTTTGAAAAGTTGTACGACACGTTTGGTTTGGATACACACGCACACGGCGGCGCCCATGTGTTGTGACTCACTCGAGTTGTAAAAAAAAAAAAAAAAAAAAAAAAAGGGGGTACAATCTATTATCGTAGGTATACGCGCTCGATTTCTGGTTCTCTCCCCTATTGCTATACGAGCCCATATTATGACCATTTAAGGAAAAAAACACCCGATTAACAAATAACAATAATAACGAGTACGCGTGTTATTTTATAAAAAATCCAAAGCGTAAGCTCGAAACAACTGTCTCGTCGGACTCGAAAATTACATAAGTCCAAGGGAAGCGCGTGTGCAATTCTTACGACACGAGCGTCTGCACGCTCTCCTTAAGGAGGCTTGGGCGATTTTGAATTAAATGCTGGCTAGGTCTGAAATTCAGAGATTATATAGATAAAGTTTGCTAGATTTTTTTAGGAAAACAAAATAGGTAGGTCAACACATTTATTTTCGAGAAAATCGCTTGTGAAAATTCGTCATTTTAACACGCAACCTAACGGAACCCGAAATTTAATAGACTACCTTACCGCAATAAAAAGCTGTGGGCCCACACATTAAATTGGTACATGTACTTGAAAGTATAAAGAATCTATTATTTAAAAAAAAGAATAGGATCAACACGTTAAATTTTGAGAAAATAGCGAGGAAAACATCGAACATGAGAATTGTTTTGTTCAGGTACTTTAAGTACGCATGCGCTGTACATTCATAAACATACACGCATGAAAATTTGAGTCTAACACAAGTATAGGTATATAATAGCAGATGAGAGCAAGAGAGTACAGTGCTGTCAGCTTTGTCGTGGCAGGGCCGTCATCTTTACACAAGGTACCTCGGGAAAACTAATAAATTTTTTAATATCGATTTTCCCAATGACTTTTCCGCGTATTATTGCTATTTTGTTAACACATGTGTATAATCAAAATGATTATAAAAAAAATATTACAAAGAATCATTTGTATGACAAGTACCCCACAGGGGCCCCTCAATAGATACGACACCAAACGCCCAAGCCCCCTTAAATCCTCTCGACGACGCATTGGCCGACGCAAGCAAAGCCCACGAGCAGTCACTACCTGTCACGTCCTCCGAAGATCTTTCGCGACGACGAAAATGGCCCGCAAAAGAAGAATAAGCGCGAGGGACCGAGACGAGGGTACGAAGCCAGGGACGGGAGGGTATATATATACCTACATACCTCAGCGCGCACATGCACGACGCGAGATGAGTTTTTGTTCGTTGCTATACTTGGGTTGTATTAAGTAAGTAAGTATATACCTACGCAGTGGTGAGGCGGCGACGTTTCCCGGGCCATCAGCCACGTGCTCTGGCTAAATATAACTCGCCCGACGCACCCGTGTCTCGAGTCTGTGCTCTGTACCACCTCCTATATTTATTCTCTGTCTCTTTTCGCTTGACGTGCTACTGCTGCTAGCTGGCCATTACCCCGACGGGAAATTAACTGATTTGTCGTGTTATTGTACGAGCGATTTTGCGGGTAAAACCATTTTTACGAAACATCTAAATATATACCTATTCATTTCCTCCGTAGTCCCCTCAACTCTGGTCAATATCTCTATGTATATATGGACGCTACAAAGTTGTCCTACAGTATCGATTTGCATTTCGTACAAAATTCAAGGTCAAATTTCATCGGTTGAATCCTCGAAAGAAATGAGAACGCTAGTAGTTGTTTTTTTTTTTTTTTTAGATCATCGATTTTACAACTTTTCAAAAAAGTTGAGCTATACGAGTGCACCGCGCGTGAATTTCAGCTGATGATACACATGCACTTCTTCGAAACGTGCACAGCCAATACCGAAACATTCGATTGTTCCCTTTCTTTCTTGGCCTATATCTCGATCTTTTTTCCAAACTTTGTTCAACTCTGGTATTTGAAAAACAAAAACCGCCTGTAATGAACCTGATAACCTGAAAAATGTGTGATGTGAAAGATGCAGGCCTATAGCCAACTCATCAATCGTAACCTTCGAAATTTACTTTGATTTCACGCGAACGGAATTGTTTATTTTTTGTGTCACTCGAAAAAAAAAAAAATTTTATGTCTGTGCTTCCGGTGACAGTAAAAATATTTCCCATGACACGGAATGACTCAGCCTGATGTGTACAGATTATAATGTATTGCTGGGCGTTTGAGCAGTCGTATCTACGACGCATGTATAATTATAGAAAAGGTCGTCGTTGCTGGTCGAGTTTATCAAATCTCTGGATGTGACTATGGAGTTTTGGGATACAGGAGCTAACGACAAGCCCACGGCACTCGGATGACGATGCCACCTTGCCACCTAATTGCCATACACCAACGTCAGCTGATAATCGAGTCAGAAAAAAACAACTATAAATCATATGACTACAGTGAGTCCATACTAATATTTAATCGTAAACACGTGTCCACGTGAGGGAACACTCGTTACTTAATATTAATAATGATACAGTCTTGTGAGGTACACCATTGAGATTCAATTGAATTGAATCATTTAGAATATTGTTTTCACCCACATTTCGGTCGATACTCTCGGAAATAATTTAACTCGGAGATGGTCTGGACGATGAAAATTTCACAATAGAGCTCGGGTACGTGAAAGGAAAAAAAAAAAAAAAAAAAAACTACCCGCACCACTGAAAACTGATATGCTTTTATGGATAAAGTTTCATTGACTTTTTTTTCAATGGATTTTCGCCTCGTCCTGCAATGCTCGTCCGTTTCTACTCGAGGATGCCCAGCAGCGGCCTCTCTTTCCTCGCTTTTAGCACACCGGCTGCCCCTCCCCCCTCCCTTCATTTTTTGCTCTTGTTTGACGCTCTTTTGCGCTTCGCCTCTCTGCTATTCCATTTTTTTTACTGTGCACACATATATACCATCACTTGCGCAATATACTCCGATACGAACAGTTCTCCTCTTCCAGGCAAAAAGAGCGTGACATTTTCGGCAATTATTTTAAATAGTTTTGCATTTTCCCTTTCCACAATGCATTTTCATTTTGCTTGTCTGCCCCATGACGTATGAGTTTTGTACCCAAAAGGATAATACAATAAACCCACGCACGAGCCGTAAGTAATGAGCTGGCAGGTGTTGACGGTTGCGAAAAAAAAAGACAGCTCAATTGCTTTTCCGGGTACATGAAAGGCCAAAACGAAATTAAGAAAAGTTCAGTCCGCTCCCTTTCGCCGGTCATTTCACGAAGCTCCTCCACCTCCTCCTCCTCCTCATGCCCAACTTTATAATTACGATTTTCGCTCGTATAGCCGCTAATAGTGTTTCTAATTAAAATGCAGTCCTGCGAAAGTGCCGGAAAATGGCTTGCGAAAACCATTACGGCTCACTATATAGGTATGGGCTTGCAGGCACAAATGTTTCATTTAGCCAAGCACCGTTACCCAAGCCTTTGTACCGCGCCTGCAAAATATCCGTACAATGAATGTTATACACATCGTATCAATACCGATGATGAAAAAAATAAAGCTTCCATTTGCGAATCCACGCGCGACGAGGCTCATCCCGTGCTCTATGCGGCTTGCTAATATCTCCGCGCCTTATCCGGGGCAGGTAAGACATCAGCGGCATCGGCATCGTCGGGCTGTCGTGCAGTGCCTCTCTCTCTCTCTCTACTCCTTTCGCTCGCGGCAATCGGCAAGTGAGACAAATGCGGCGGTGCATAAATTGGCCGTGGCTTGCTCCTCTCGCTGAAAGAGAAAAATGAATGAACCCGCGAAAAGAAGCAACAAGAGCCGAGAGCGCAAACGATGGCCACTGCTGTTCATTTAAAATAGCTTTTCTCGGATTAGGCAGTTAATTGTCGTGGCTGGCTGACGCGTTGCGCAACAGCTGCACCGCGGGCGAGAGAGAAGCTCGTCGTAGCTGTCGCTTCCAATTTCGAATGGAATCGCGCGAGGATTACTCCGTGGATTACAATCCTTTTTGCAACTACAAGCTCGTCTCATCTCACATCCGATACACTTACGTACCTTCTGTTTGATGTCTTCCGATTGGGGTATGAGCTTACCCCCGCACAACTTATTGTATATAGTTTTGCAACCGTATACATAAATGCCTAGATCATAAATTACTCGCTTGTCCAAATTCGATCTCTTGATCGGAGCTTTTCGGGAATCTCATCCCTGAATCCCGTCAAGGTGTAGAATCCAAGCGGCACGTCGACGCTCGATAATGGGTCTTGTCGATTGGTTGTAGTTGTTGTTTTATTTTTTCTCTCCTGGAAAATCCGAAACACCTCGAGCACCCGTTATTCGCGCGAGCAACGCATTGTAGGTATATACGTACCAAACTTTGGAGTCACGGTCCCCTTTGTGGGGCTGCCAGCCTTGCCGTTTCTCGCCTCCTCCGCTCGAGGCTCTCTCTCTCTAGCTTTCGATGAAAGAGCCGGGACCGAAAAGCGTAAGAAAACTCCGCCACACGCCTCTCGCTAATGATGAGCGTGTGCGCGTTGCTTTCATGCTCGTATACGGGGTACCTCCTGTTGCCTTGGGGTTTTTCGGTTTTTTAAAAATATTTTTTGTATCCCGTTACGCAAAGTAGTGACGAAAAGCGATTGTCTTCCTTCTCTTCTCAGCGGATGCTCGCCACACCGCTGGCATTCTCGGTATTTTCTTTACAAGGGCATCTAATTTTTCCCTACCATATTTTGATGGATTCTTTTGCATAGTAAGTAATACTATAGTGGTGTGCCATAAATTATGTATGAATATTATATTGAAAAACAAACAGTGATGACTACACAAGTTTAATTAAAGAAAGTGCGAAGAAATTTTTAATTTTATTCAATAGTTTGTCGACAATTTTTAAACAAAAAAAAAAGCTTATTGGAAAAATACCTAAAAAAAACAAAAACAAAAAAAATGAATGAAAATTTGATTTATATTGGATTACGCGATTGTTTCGCGTACTTGGTTCGCTTTACTTCCCCTCGGACTCGGAGTGCTTATAGTTTACGTCAGTGAAAAAAGTTGTCCAGCGCATAGCAAAGGTATGGGTACTAACTTAGCCGTCGTCGTCGCTTCCTCGCTCGCTGCATTGCAGTAGCGTGTTCCAAAGGATCTGCTGCTCGTATACGCATACATATAATAAGCAGCGACCTTTAGGGGGTAGGATCCTGCGGCAGTCGCGTGCATGCGCGGGCCTCCGTGTCTATATTCCATGCAGTCCAGCTGTGTGAGCTTGTGCGGGAGTATAGGCACATACACATCGTATACTTGTTTTACGCAGCCGCAACCTGCACCGCCAAGGTTCTTCGGATCAAAGGACCCTACTTGTATACCTCTACATTGTGCCTGCCAAGTGCATCGTTGTACACCTACACGTACGTACACGACACAATATTTGTGCTTCCCGCATTTATGGCATTTGTGTATTGAAATTTTTTTCAAATCGAGTCGAGTGCACTCCTTTTATTCTCATTGGCCCCTGGTATCTAAACATATCGATACTCGAGCGCCGTGTGCTACTTGCTACCGCGGCTCTGAAAAAACTAATTTGCATTTCGTGTATTATATTTCCTATTGGATATTTTTTCTTTTTTTTTTTTTTTTTTTTTTATTTGCAATTGAAGGTACGTAATTATAACAAGAAGAGTCTTTTGAATCACTTTTTATCTGTTCGAGAATAATTGTCGAGTCGTATCACTCCATTTCACTCAAAAGAAAAACACGCATGAAAATCTCCTCAGTTTTTTCAGACTTTCATAAAATAGTTTTCCTAGTGAATGTTATGACCTCAAAATCTACACGAGCTGCATTCACAAATTAACAATGACGTTTTGAAACTTCAATAATTGATAATACACTTTTGTCGATTGAAGCTTGGCCTTTCCAACATTTTGTACTTGTTATATTTTTCAACTGACAAGTATGGCTTTTTTACAGCAAACTGAAATGTACAAATGTATAGTTGAAGATGAATTTACATAATTCAAGTGAAAGGAATGAAACAGCGCTTATAAAAATATATTTTGCGACCCAAAGGTCTTTATGTATTGTTCGGATGTAAACACTAATGACATTGAAGGTCGGCGTTGTTCAATAGACTTACTATAATATATGTTTATCACGTGTCATAAATTGACAACATCAGTCAGTCATGAGCAATTCAGCGACTGTCAAGGATCCGATAAAGTGTTTGCACACTCGTCTAAAAGAGCACCTACTTTTTCAAAGCAAAATTTTTTTTTTTTTTTTTTTTCGAGTAACGGCTTGCTACTTGTTACAAAGAAGCATCTCTGATTTTTTTTTGCCATAAGGTAAAAGGAATAACATGACAAACGCTGCTACTACCTTCTATACAGTTTGAAGTTAAAAAAAAAAAAAAAAGAAAAGATAAGGAGACGAAGCGGGTATTTCGGCAGGTTTTTTTGAGGTAAGAAATAACTCGAGAAACAGTTTGTCGCGCTACGTGCTTGTTTTCGTCAAGCAGGGCATCCCAAATTCTTGTATTTATATAATCAAATCATAAATACAACACTAGATGAGTCTCTGCCAAACCATAAATTAAAAAAAAATACGTAGCCGTATGTATACTTCCAGGCAACCAATATCATTTCAACAACCATTTTGCAAGTGGAAAAAGTTGTTCTCGCAAAAACTCGCAGCTCGTCGTTCTAGTCGTGCCCTTTTCGGTGTAATTGAAATATATATTCTCATCCGCGCGGGGCAGTGTCGGCGATATCTCGCTCCGAGCAGTCCGAAAGTCTCTTAGCTCCGAAAAAAAAACTCGGGAAACTCGGAAAAGACGCATCAAAGATAGCCGAGCTCCCGGTGGTATGTACACCTCGTTTCCCCGGGGGGGATAGCCGCAGCACACAGCAAAGTTGCGAATGTCGGGAACGGAGGGAAAATTGACACTCGTGGGTCGGCAGATTAGAGGGACGAGTTTTCCATTTCCGGGCGCTACGGCTTTTACTTTACTTGTTGTAAGATATCATCATCCAACCACGAGCTGCTCCTCCAAAACGCGTGTATTATACACGCCCCGTACTACCCGTGCTACTACTAACACTGCTCCCACCAAACGTGTACATACATATACACATGTACAGCTCGTAAATTCTCGAGACTCGGATGTATCTCTCTCTCTCTCTCTCTCTCTGGTTTCTTCTTTTTTCGTCGGTGCTGCTACTACAGCTTCTTCTTCTTCTTCTTATTTTTCTCCCGTAATTTTTTCCGCTCCTTTTTGCTACCCCCCAAAGGCGCGTAGCGAGAGCGCGCTTTCGAATTTTAATTCAGGGTTGAAGAATTTCGGCAAAACAACGAGTAACGCAGTTACACTCGCGCGGCACGTTGACGGACGCTTTCCTTAAAATTTTCATTAAAACATTTCCCTGCCCTTTGGCTCGTGCTGAGTAACTGCTTAAATAATCACGGCAATTTGTGACTTTCAACCGCGCAAATTAAACTGACTGGCAATATTATATGACATTTATAAGATGGAAAAGTAAAATTATGAAGTTTCACGAGCTCGTGCGTTGTTTTGTAAAAAAAAAAAAAAAAAAAAAAAAAAAAAAAAAAAATGTTCTTCCACCTCGAGAATTATTTTGGCAACCGTGTAGGTTTCGATCTCCGCTTCGATCTCTGTGATTAATCTCCGCTCGGAGGGTGAGATGAAAATAAGAAGAAAAAAAAGGAGGCGTGGGGTAGCAGTGTGCGAACACAAAACTTGGTCGCCAAAATAAAATGGCAGGCTCGGACGGAGAAGTAGGTTAATACAGAGGGTGGCAGTGATTGTTACCATTATCATTATTACTTGGTGTACCGTAACCACTACGTTTGTGTCGGTCCGGTAAAACTCGCGGTTACCTACATTAGTACATTTATGTGCTGTAACAGAGAAAGAGAGAAAAGATGGTGCAGTCGACTCGGGCTAGTTGCGGCCAAGACATTTCTCAGTTGCCCGTATGGACGATTTTTCGCGTGGCAGCCACGTTTTGTTAGCGCTCGCCGAAGCGGACGCGTCACGTTTTTGCCGACATACGTACAAAAACGTCCGAGCGGCATCGCATCCGCGGCCCTATTAGTCCGCACAGTACATTATCATCGTCTGTATAGCAGCTTGGCTCGAGCCGAGACGTATACACGCGCACACGCTATACATCACCGTCTCATTCCTCTCGGTCCATCTTACTTTTTTCCTCCCCCTCCTGCGGTTCCTCCTTTGCTGCCACACTAATACACGAGCATCAGATCTGCACTTGCCAAAATTGAAATTGAAATCCCTCGAGCGCAACGACCGACGTGACAGCTATCCACGACCCGGCATTGCGATGGGCACTAGTTACAAGTACACCGCAAGTTATTATTATTACCTATCAAAATACCAATGGACCAAAATGCTACCTATACATATATATATATATGTATACGTGATCGTGCACCCCTCTCTGGTCAGAGGCAAAAGTAGAGCCTAGCCGATGATGGACGAGGGGTGGCCCGCGGATCCGCGATAACTCCTGGGGGAAGAGACGCTGCGATCGGGATTGGTCGCGAGCTAAGAAAGCATCGGCTCGCGTGCTCTTGTCCGACTGCAAATTACCACTGTCTGTCTGTCTGGCATGCGCTGCTGTTTGGACGTGAAAATGTCAGACCGGCCGGGACGACTGACGTATAGGGTCGACAGGTGCAGGCGCTCGCGCGTGCCCGTATCGGTATAAGGTGCGAGATACTATCGGCTGGGACCCTCAAAAGTTATGTAGGTACGAGATCGGCCACGCTCGATTCCCCCGTTTTTGCGGTCCTCTCCTCGGCCCCCAGTGACTACTCGTGTTTGAACTTACTGCCGTGACGTACAGCTACACATATATTTCCTTTTCGCTGCCCGATTATTATAGGTACAAAGCTTATCGCCAAATAAACCCACGCAGTTGTGTCTTTTCAATCGATCCGTTAATTTACCACTCCCCCGTCCTTTCTCTTTCTCTCCTTCTCTTTTCTGTAAATCTAAGCTAATAAGTTAGGGTATACATCTTTTGCTCATTTGGCCATTTGATGCTGTCGAAAGGATTTTAACTATAATAACTGCTTTTTCGGGATCGACGTGAAAGAAATTTATAGTGAAAGCTTCCTAGGAGATATTTATCCTAAGATGGATGTCGTGCATCGCACAGGTACGATTTTGATTCACAATTAAAGGTTTGGTGTATTAAAATAACACTTTTGGATTTACAGTGTAATCAGTTGTTTTTGTGTACGTAGCTGTAGTTTAAAAAAAAAGCAAGCCGTTGTTGTTGTATTGCCCAATAGTTGCGCAACCGCAAGGTCCCGAAGTCGAACAACCGGTCTCTGGATACCGGGAGTGGGGCAGCACGCGCCTTTTGTGCGTAACTACGTGTGTACCTACTTGCAAAAATCAAAAGGAAAAAAGGAAAGGTGGCAAGATATAGGTACCCGAGTACACAAGGCCTCGATCGTATGGTCAAAAGACTGCGGAGAGAGACACGCGCTATATGCCTCACAAGTCACCACCTATATTTATTGTAACTAATAGTTACGTACTTATTGTCTTTTCTTCAATAAACCCCGATGCTTTTCGGTACATTGGTTCCTATGTATATAGAGATGGAAGCTGCACTTTAACACTCGTTGCCTATACAACATATTACGTATACCTATACTTGGAAAGTTCTCCGCGCGCGATCGAGCGATTCGAGCGTAAAGTGCACATGCATGCATGTATATGTATATTATTCCTACCTACATGAGCAGGAGGTATGGTGCACACCTGATGCAAAAAGCGCGCTCTCGCGTAAATCATCATATTTTCCATTTTTCCGCGACGATAGCAAACTACCTATTATTACACCCGCTATCTTATCCGGGCCCCTGCCGCCCGTTATCGTCGCCGCGCCACCGTATGCATGTATATATGCACGCACGCGCTCGGTTATTCATTCGAGAGACTTTTTACTGCCCCTCGTTTGCATATTTCCGCGGCACTTGGCCCATTACTCCGTGGCTCCCTTGTTGCGTCTTTGTCCCCTATATATATATAGATAATACATTTGCGAGTTTAAAGGAAATTTCTTTCATATACCCGTTCAGCGACGGACCCGCGAGCAGTGTAATGCATAACGCGCTTCGTTATACCATCGGCCTCACCAAAGTTGTAACTTGAGAAGGTTATCGAGGGAGGAAGAGAAAAAAAAAGGGTTCAGTAAAGTGCTACGGAAAAGCAAGTACGCCTATACCTGCTCGTCTTTTCGTTAGCCCATACCCGTCCGTTTCCATCCGAGCGTGCACGATTTTTTTTTTTCTTTTCGCCGGTCAAAAATAAACCTCCATACTGTATATACGTAACCATTTAAATCAGAACATAACAGTAAAGGGAGAGGAGGGCACGGGTGGATGGCTGCGGGCATATGTAAGGGGGTGGACCATTATCGTTAAAACACATGAGTAAGGGAAAGGTATATGGTTATCGATCGCGAGCCCCCGACGCCGTGCCTTATTTGCTCTTCCCTCTCTGATGGCTTCTCCGTACGTTTCTCAATCGTAGTCTGTATCTCTTACTTTTGCCCAACTCCGTTGTGACCCTTATCTCCGCTCTCCTTTCTCCGCCTATGGCTATGTATATATACGTTATAAATACAGCGGTACCAAGAGAGACGCTCCTTCCAGCCTCGTTCTGTGTGATAAATGGAGGAGACGTAACGCGTGTGACCTGTACTCGATTGCGGAGGCCCCCCAAGGAAGGACTACGGCCGAAAGTAAAAGTCGAGTGACTGCGATGAAAAAATACAGGGGGGGCGCGTTGCAACCCCTCCCTTCACCCCGTTACTTACACTGCAGCTTGTAACCACGTTTTTCGTTTTTCCACTTGGCTCGTATGGTAAAGAATAAAGGGCGCCACAGCTGAGTGCCACTTGCCGTGAAAATTCCTTAACCCCCCCCCCTCCCTTTTTTCCGTCCTTTTAGCTTCTCTTCCATCCTCCGAAATCCTCGACTTCTCGCTCCCTCTTTTTCTTTTCATCCCCACGTAGTTTTCACGCTCTGCTGCACGAGGCTTTTTTCTCTTTTCTTCATCTCTCGCGAGAACTTGAATAATATACTATACGCTCTCATTAATTTGCCTTTTTACAGCAGCTGATGATCTTTTTTTCTTTTCTTCGCGGCCATACGGGAGAGCCAGCCCTTTGCGGTCTAGTTAATTCTTTGAAGAATTAAAGTCCCATGGGTGCGGTTGTTCCGCCACAATCGGTGCAATGGGCACTTTGATTCGCCTCCCCGACCAGCGTGTTACACTTTGTACAAAAACCCTTTGGGAGAACATTTGCGAATCTGTACGAATGAGGTACAGAAGTTGCAGGGGTGGTATATATAACGCTATACCATGCCCCGTCATAATATATAATATGTCTGCATGGTTACTATGGATGGTAACGGAGCTAAACGCGTGTGTCATCCCCGCGCGAGCGTAAACATTATTCTTACCTCGTGCCCCGCCCCCCCCCTCTCATTTTCTGCAGTAGCGAATAATTATGCACGGAGCAGGGTTGATTTTATTTAACGTCACACCGGAATAACATCAGCATAGGAGCGCGGTGATCTCTCAAGCTCTGCCGTTTACCCTGACGATACGTGTATACATGTGCCCTCATGTTTATTATTATTATTATTGTTATTATGTATACGCGTGCAAGCTCTCTACGTACACCATCACTGATTGTGCTGTTCAGACGCACGGAGGGACATGTATTTTTTTATTTCCTGCGGGGTTGTATACGGGTTATATGTAATATAGGGGAGCTCCGACTGATGCTCGACTCTCGTGCCCAAGACAAAGGAACGGTGAGCTAGACAGGTACAGCTGCGGTATAGTCACAGACTCTGACGCTGCTTGTTCTTTTTATTTTTAATCTCGGTCTGAACCTCCCGTAGACGACGCTCGTTACTATGTACAGGTACGCGATTACGAGTGTAGCCTCTCCTGCAGCGTGAAACTCTTCTGTGTGTACAGGTTCGAGAATAATACATTCAACCTCATTTTCAGTCGTTATACATACATATCTCTTGCAATATGTAAATTTACACAAAAATTATATCATCCTCTCAGTCTTTCGAGGATCAAAAGCGTGTCACTTTCATTAGGTATATCATATATCTACGTTGGGTTATTTTAGGTATTATACGTACAAAACGGTGCTTTGACTGCAACCGACGGGCGACTGGGTTGCATACATTTAGCTCGTTCCGTTGGCTTGGATCGATTCGCTAATCCTCCCAAACGGCGCTCATCCGGCAAACAGTTATACCCCCCCTCCTATACTCATTATTATTATCATTATAACGTGCATTCTCATCAACGAATAACATACTCGCAATGTACGAACGTCATATTTCCGATCTCCCCTTCGTAAATTATCCTAAATCCATGACGATTTCTTTTTTTATGTTTTTGCTCCAACAAACTCCATTCTTCAATTATTTACATCTAATGCAATGTATATGATTTTAAACATGCGCGCAGCCAATAAAATTTGATTACAGTTTGAAAATTTGTCAATATTTACTCAATAGTATTCATTCGGCGGATAGTGCTACTGTCAAACAAGTGTGTCCGGCTTATTTGGGTATGAATTTATACAAGTATGATTTTTGTCTCGGCGAGGCGACGCAAACCTTCATTAAAATCGTGGATATGTATTTGTGGGCGTATACCCAATCTGTTAAATTTCCAGTCCCAACGCGCGCTCGTCCGAAACGTTATTTGTAATTTTCAAACACGTAATCATCAACAAGATATTTATGATGGAGAAGAATAAACATTTTTCCAATGAAACAAGGAGGGCTCCCACCGCGTAAAGTCTTTGATTTATGGGGGCGTGGTAGCAGCAGTGCCCACGTACTTTTTCGAAAATTCAGAGGGGCTCGCCAATACGAGTTTTTCGGCGATTCAACGTATTTATAAGTGGATGGATGCAGGGCGCACTGCAGTTTTAGGGGGGAGGGGCTGCTCATTCCGCGTGAACACACCTGGTGATGGGAGGATGGATGCAAAGTAGGTGCTCCGCGGTGATGGTTAATTTGCGGAAAAGCAGCCGCTGCATTTCCTCCCAAACTGCCCGAGAAAATGGTATATACATATACTTATATATAAAAGCCCAACTCGCTTATCATCCCCCTCTGGCGAGCTGTCTATGGTCAGCCCTACTTTCTGGCTAATATTTGTACGACGCTAACTGTCGGTGCAGTACAGTGCTCAGCGTATATTTTTTTTTAAGCTCCGAGTTACTCGTACGCGGTCGCGTAAGCAATACCAAATTGGTGAATTTCAACTTTACTTGCAACATAATACGCTATCGCGAATTCCATGTACTGGAATCAAAATGTTTACTCATTTTCTTGATCAACTTGCAGCGATTTGCGTACATCTCGAGTTTCACAGGTTTTGTTGGGAACGAGCAAGCTTACACGGACACTTTTTCACGATTCCGGCAGGAAAAAATTTTACAGATAAAAAACTCCGCATATCTAACACTCCGTTAAAAACGACGATTATCATAGCCAACGAGTCCAAATATATACTGCGACCTCGAGGAAACTAACTTTAGCTTTTAAAATTGTTGTCAAACCGACTAACACACATTATTATTATTATTATTTTTTTTTCTCAAAAACCCCCCTTTGATGTAAAAGGGTTAACGTAAAGAAAATTACATAATATATCAATGAAATTCCGAAGAGCTTTGGAAGCGTCGAAGATGATCGGGACGTGCCGACAATACAGTACTTATATCGTCGTCAACAAAGGTGACAATGGCACTACGCGACGTCGATACGCACGCTTTATTCGCTCGCTTCTGCTGCTCATTTTGCATGCTCGAGTCGTATTTTTCCTCCCGCGCCGTATATATACTTACCCGTAAATCTTATTTTAATGGTAATTTTTACTTTTACGCAGCAGAGTGAAAATCATTGTTTGCATTGTATAGACTGTTTTTCAAAGTTTTACTCGAGATAATATAAAACTTGCTCGTATCTTTTGCAAAAAAAACGTACGCAGATGAAGAAGTCGAGCTTTGCATACTATATGTGTAAAAATATATATTCAAATAAATTCCCAATACCCATGAAATCACGGAAAAGTAAAGTTATTCAGCTAAGCCAAACTTTGATATAACTCGAAATGTATATTTACAAGATCAGCGTTGTAAAGAGCAGCGCTAAAAACGCGAGCGCGATGTATCACAAAAAAAAAAAAAAAAAAAAAAAAAAAAAGTTATACAGCACGCTCTTTGCGCACGCAATGTGGGTTACTTATTGCGCAAAAAATTAATATGTCACTTTGTCTCTCCTGTCCAAAGAGCTTCTGCAGCGGCATCAAAGGCTGCACAGGCCGGAGAAAACGCGCCAGCTGCTTGTAAAAGTCGGCGGGCAAAAGAGACACGAGGACTTTGGTACGAAAAATAATTAAAAATTGAAACTCGCGTGCGCTCGTTTACCTCGTTCTTTTCTACAATCGCAAAGTATGGGTAGATTGCAACTTGCCATTGGAAAGCTTTCGATCTCCCTATGAAATAATAATAAAAAAAAGGAAAAATTTTAATTAATTTTTTGCAAAAGACCAAAGTAAAGTGACGTACAACTCTATTGACGTAAAAAGAAAACGAGCAGGCATCAAGGTATCAGCAACGCGCACATGTGGCTTCCGTCTCCCGGAGTAAGTATGGGCAACGAGTTTTTTTTTTTTTTTCGTCATTTGTCCCAACTTGATCTTTGGTATGCGCACCTCATACACTTGCAGCTTGCGCGAAAAAATAGCGGTACTTATATAGAGAAGAAAAATAGAAAGATCCAGCGATCTGTCTCTCATTCCGTGCACGTGCTCTCGTGCGAATAACCAATACATACGTATACTGTTTATACAGATGTAGAACGTACAAATGCATACGTGATGGATATACAATACGAGGCTGCGAGCCGTGAACTCACGAACGCATAAAATTTCGAGCATTATTATATCATTATTATTAGATGGGTGGTGGTGATACGAGATATATATATATATATGTATATAGGTACAGGACATGTACACATGATAAGATACGAAGACGTAAAGAGCAAGAGAAGGGGGTGGTAGGTGAGGGGGAGAGTCCATGTGCTCGCGCGCGCGGCGCTCGATCAAGCTCCCTCTCTCTCTCTTTCCCCGCCGCACTTACGCCCTCACCTCGCTCGCCGAGAGTCAGTCTACGCGACGCGTTCGCCGCGACAGGACATACCGTACGCTCATTAGCCGTACTCGCTCGTTCACTTGTCCCAGCTCGTCATTTTTCGTCATATTTTGCCGCAAGTAAAGACTCCAGCCGGTACTTGCTTGGAAAAATCGCAGCGACAGCCATGACGACCGTCGACATCGCCCATCAGCGTCTCGGCCCGTCGTGCCCCTGAGATGAAGGGCATCTCGCCCCGACGTCCGTTCTTTGGCTGTCGCTTATTTAGTGGTGATTTCTCGCTGTGATCAGCAACGCGGAATCACGCAAACGTATCGCGCCCGAGTGTCAAAGTGCCACCTCTCTGTCGATCGGTTGTACATCCACCTGTACGAAGCAGGCAAAAAGGAAGAGGAGGACCCGAGGACGAGAAACCAGTGAGAGAGTCAGGATGCACCACACGACTCCGTGGTACCTGCCGTGGGGCCTGAAGCTGGTGCCGCTCTCGTTGCCCCCGGCTCACCCGGCCTCCGGCATCCCGAACCCCGCGCTCCACCTGCTCGCACCCCTACCCGGGATCTATGCGCCCGAGCCTCGCAAGGTACCCATTTTCCTCATATTTACAACAATCATCCTTACGCCTTGCCAGCTCAAAGCTATACCTATATGTTTCCGATGAGTTGATATTCTGGAGATACGATTGATTTAACAACGATCGCTACGCGTATCACGTATGGAAAGCCGCACGCAAGCCGCGATGGCGTAAAATTTTTCTTTTATCCGCGTTTGCCTTTGATTTCATCGAGCTGGGTATGTGCTGTTTGCTGCTATACTTGGGTTAAGATGTATTTAGGTATTCCCCGTGCAAATAAAATTACGTAATTGCGATCCAATATCGGAGAGCGACGCGCCGTGACACGAGATGTACGGGCGCTATTTATTTTAAGACCCACGGAATTCAGTCTGTTTGACCTGACTCTCTCTCTCTCTCTCTCTCTTCTCTGTCAAATGTCAATACATCGATACCTACTTGGCGCGAGGTGTACATACATTGATAATTTATTGGAAAAGTAACAATGATGAGTCAAAAGTCGCTTGCAATTTGAGAAATCGGCAGCGCAAAATGTCAATTACCTACGTTATGCCTTTGCGCTGTACAGCGTGAAAGAGAAGCAAAGCGATGAGACATTTACCACGTATTCACGCTCGACGCGTCTCAAGTCGAGCGCGCGAGCTTGCATGGGGTGGGTATTGGCGTCACACGCGACTCGAAGGGCTTAGCCGACCATCAGCCCCCGGCCACTAACGAGCTAAACTTCAATAATAGCGGTCAGTCGAGTCGGGTGTGTAGCGCGACTCGACGAGTTATCGATAACACACGAGACGCTCTTTGTGCGCGTGTAGGTACCGGCATTTGCGGGGAGGAAAAGCTCGTTCGTCGCTTTCGGACAAACGCTTTCGGCGGTCTCCCTCGCCTCCCTCCACGGCTATGTACACGAGTTTTGCAACACCAAATTGTGTGAATCTCGTGTGCGTGGCCTTTTTTTTTTTTTTTTTTTCTTTCGAGCACGGCTACTGGCCCCCCGGCGTTATTCCCATTCGCAATGGCCAGTTGATGATAATAAATATGGAGTAGGTGATCCGGCCTGGCCCCTCCGCGGAGTAGGTGCTTCGTATGTGTAACAACGCGATCGATACAATCTTGTGAAATGCGTCGAGAGATCGGGAGCGGCTGTTTTTTTCCCCCTTTTTTTTTTTCTTTCCAGCCCACGCTGAACGGCTCTTTTCTCTGTCTGTTATAATTCTTTTCTTCTTTTTTATCTTGGCAATTGTGCCCTCCGGACTATGATGTACGGCGTAAGAGGATTAGAAATGCCTTGAGGCTGTGCATAGAGCTTTTTTTACCGTTTAAAAAAAATCGTTTCATTCAGCGAAATCCGGGACTTTACGGGGATAATATATATTTCAACGTAATGTGTTTCACAAAATTAGATATTATTCTTGAATTATAAGTATACATCGTCGCATATTTCCTCTCAACAGTTATTATTGGCGGCTGTTTCGATGGTTATTATTTTTTTTTTCACTCGTGATACCCTTTTTTTCCTTCTTTACCAACTTTTTCTTACATCACTCGTATAATAATTCAATGCTTTTTACAGACTCCTCTGCGGTGTAGGTGTTGACCCTAATCCCGTCGTAATATCCTTTTTTTTATCATATTTTTTTTTTACCGGGGCGCCCCTTGTGTGGCGCCAAAAGAAAATGAGAACCTTTTACAACAAAAAGTAAATCCACACCAGGTGCTTGGAAACAATTTCTGTCTCACGATCCGAGTAAGGTTTTTTTTTTTTTTTTTTTTTTTTAATTTCCCGATTATTTGCACTTACTGTTCAAAATCTGTGTGTACCCAAGTAGATATATCCGATCGATAGTGCCTCGGCCGTCATGTCGCAGAGCCCAAAGTTGCGCCGGCTTGATAGATTATGCGTACCTTTCTTTATTCGCGATCGTATAATATAAGTACAGCCGTGTCCCGTGCAGCTGGTGGAAAGTACAGAGTCACTTTGTAACCTGCATTATACTTTCGTAGGTATACCTACAAGGAAAATGAGAAGAAAAAAAAAATTTCGAGCTAAACGCGTTATCGGGAAACTTTAAGGAATCACCTGTGCCCGGCGAAAGAGTGGGTATAGAAATAAAAGAGAGGGAGGGGGGCACACAGAGGAACGGTGGGAAAAAGGGGACAAATCGGCATAGAAAAAAAAAAAAAAAAAAAAAAAAAATGCCAGAGTAAAAAGTTTGCGATGACTTTTTGATGCTCGAAAGTCGAAAGCAATTTACGGTCCGCCGGTCGAGTTAAATTCACTCTCGGCGGACCGGCGTATATGGCCAATCCCCTCAAAACTATCGTCCCGATACATGGTCTGGAAAAATAATCGAAATGGAGATTTTGTACGTATATGATTTGAAAATTTTTTTTTCAATACCACTATTTGATTATAAAGAAAATATTTGAAGAAAGACTTGTTGTGTTGAATAAAAAAATATCCAAAGGAAAAAAATTGATCTCAACATTATTGTTACTGTATACCTTACAAACTAAAATTGACTAAAAGTGTAATTATTCACTTTTTTCACTAAAATTTGAACCCAAACAATACCCTTTTCGTCAATTAAAGCTTTATTCGATTTCCGATTTTCAACTTATCCAAATACTATCTACAAGTTTTTTTTTTACCCCTATGACCACGATGTTTCAGAACATAACATCACTCGGTAGCACCTACCTACGAACAAAAAATGAGATAAATAAAAAAAGTTAATATTAATTTCGTTTATTATTTTTTTTTCGTAGAACCGCTCGTATACGCGTTAACGTATACTTGTTGCGTGCTAGAGGAATAGTTGCGGTGAGCAGCTGTAGCGAACGAGAGAGAGAGAGAGAGAGAGAGAGCAAATTCTCCATCTCTCGTTTTCTCTTTTCCTCGGCTCTTCGAGCTATAGGTGTAGCAGCCAGTATGTAGGTATACCGCAGAGCGCTTAAAATTCAGTGCACCACCAGCGCCGGAAAGTCCTCTAATTGACCGTGATGGCTCGAGCGGAGAAAAATAAAGAATTTTTTTCCATGAACCAGCCAAACTCGGGGGCCAGAGGAGACACAGTTTTCACGCGAACATGCTCCCTTTGTCACTACATAATATACGTATGTATATATAGCGTAGAGGTTAATTGCTCGACGCACCCACATCGGAAGTTACTCGCAGAAATTATGTCCAATACGAGGAGTATCGTGCTCACCCCTATATACACACCCGCGTAACTTTACACGAAGTCTAAAAAAAAAAAAAAAATCACGGGTATTCGATGGTAGTATAGTGAGGGTGACTGACAATGGATGTACCTATACCTGATGTACGTTGTTGTTGTTGCTACTTAGATAAAACCAAGTTTCCGAGAGATCGCGGTGGTATGAAAGACTTGCGAGGTGAGCACGTCGCGTAGTGGGTGTAAATAAGTGTTGGGCCAAGCGCGCATAGGTACCTGCAGATCTTTGGCTTCGATTCACTTTGACTGCAAATTTTTCCATCCGGGGGCGGCTGTTGCGGGAAAGCACCTCCCGGCACCTGTACCGCGCGTCGCACCCAAAGTGCACTCCGAACGAATTCCCTCGATCTCCCCCTTCCGGCCCTAAAGGTATACACGGGTGGAAAAGCTGCGCTTCGATTCCCGAAATTTCAAAGCCGCGTTGTCGCCCGGTGATGCGCGTATGCATCGGTCCCAGCGAGCAAAGTGCTGGAGGAGGAGCGCAGCTTTTCATGCATACAACCCCTTGCCCCCCGCGTGTCCTCCCTGCACGTGCGACATCGAACAACAATACTCTCTCTCGTCCGGCGACCCGTTAAATTGGGTACACCCCCGGAGCATGAAATTTTAAATTCCACTCAATCCCCGCATCAGCGTGGCGTGGAGCGGCCAACCTGATTACCTTCCGAGTCGCGCAAAATGCATGCCGGATTGGCTCCCCCGTAGGAATCACGCCACCCCATCGCACGTATATATAATGCAAGCGAGGTCCTCTTTTGCGCGGGTAATGTCTCTCGCTCCAAAGTTCGCGGCGACCCCGTTACAATGTACCTGCATATTGCACGCCGGACACCGACTTTTAATCGAGTTTAATCGCGTTGCCCCCCTTTCGCCCCCCTCGTGCTGAATCTTTCAGCTGCGGCCGTCGCCCAATCTTTTTTCAACAACTCGAGTGCAGAGGAGAACACGAGCATATCTTTCCCCTTCGGAGCTCGTGATCGGGCCGAGCGCAATAGTCTACGATGTATATTATACACGTAATATACCATCCTTACGTCGTGTCCGTGCTCTGTAACAGCTACGAGCAACTACGTGTTTTTAGAGCTCCTGTCTCTTGCGGGGTACGACCTCTTGGAGTGAAACGAAATATCACCCCCAGCGGTAGTAAAACGTGATGGGAACAAAGGGGATCCCTATCTGCGATATTAGATAAATGCCCGGGAGAACATGCCTACATATTATAATACATGTATTACAGGGTATAGGAGACCGTACATCACAGCGCTCGCTGCAGTCGTATCGTACTCGCGGTTGCATCCATTTCTTTTGTCTGTCGGAGGAGGCTGAGGTGGGGGGTGAAAAAAAAAAAAAAAAACTCGCCAAAGATTTACGATGGATCTCGCCTTCGTTTAGTGGCAGCGCGTCAGATTACAGCGGGTCCTGCTTGTTTCCGTAGCAGCCGTTATACGGGCGTGTGGCTTATTTTTGGCTGGCGGCCATGCATGCGATAGCCGTCGCATAAACACGCCCGCCTATACCTTCGTATCGTACGGCCGCATAATTTCGTTTTTTTTTTTTTTTTTTTTTTCCCTTACTCCTGCACAGTCCTACATTCGATCGGCGATTAGCCCTTTGTTTCCTCGCTCGCACCCCCTCGGATAGCACGAAAAGCCAAGTCAGCCGGGATCGTTAAGGTACACCTCTAATGGTGCAATGGACTTGCGCTTTACTCTCTACTTACGTTCTTTCGTAACAAGTATATTATGACCTACAGGCATTTTCATTGCTGTTTGATGGATGCGCCCAGACGGAGCGATGTGCATCGTAACAAGTTCAAAATTTTTCGATCAGCCGCATTACCTTGCGTTACGTGCGTATAACGTACGTGCATTACACGGATGGTACACCGTATATATATATAAGGCGTATGGTAGTAGTACGCGTAGCGCGGGTGGATGGAATTATTCATGAGATTTGCCCACGAGAAAAGAGAGATGACGAGGGAGTAGGTGCATTCCCCTCGACGTGTTCCACAGGTTGATGATGACATTAGTTCCGCGCACACTTTGCGGTGATGCATTGATTTTTTTATTCAGCCGCACCGGCAGCTCTGGACCGCAATTCTCTATTGTGCACGTGGGTGTGCCTTTTTTTACCTTGTCTGCCACGTGGAGAGAAACTTTTTCGCGCCCGCTTCGCCCTCCCATTATTCTATTTTATATTTTCGTTGGACGCCGTGATAATAAGTTGTTGGATAGGTTTTGCTGTGCTGAGCAGAGTTCTCTGGAAAACTGCGGCACACCTCTTTCATTTTTGACATCATCCCTCGTTACAAAAACTCGGAGCAAAAATTTTCCTTTTTTTTTTCCAATGACCCAGATCTGAAATTTTCTTTGACGATTCGAAACTTGTTCATCATGTCAATTTACGCAACTGTGGGTGATGCCGCAAAGAGTAACGTGCCCGTAAACAAACCGACCATTAGGATACTCGAGCCATGATTTATTCATGCGTGCCGGTACGTCTATTTATTGGGTTTTTTTTTTTTTTTTTCCCAAGAATGTTTGGTAACTTGACCGCAGTTTGTCTTTCATGTCCATCGCTCGAAAAACTCACGACGAATGACGCGTTTCGACGCTTTCCGAAGTCGCGATTGCGTAACAGCCGATGCGAACAAAGAGCTCGGACGTTTCGTTCTTTTTTTTTCATTACTTTTTTATTTTTTAACACAAAACCCACGTGCAAGTAAATACCGCGTACGTGCCCTATCTCCCCCCCCGCCTCCCTCACTTGGTCTGCTGCACGAAATTGTTTTCATTTTGGAGAGCCTACGTATTTTTCGAATCACGTATGGAGGCAAACAAAGCGTCGACTGACCTTCCGAGAGTGAGTTATTGCGCTGTGCGCGCTCAGCAATTCGGATTTTCGTTTTAGCGCCCCAGCATTTTGATTGCTCCCGCGATGAGTAATCACCCCTGTTTTTGCTCGTTCCAATCGTATCCTTATGATGGCAGTAATAAGTTTCCAAAAAATAATCACGACAGAGTGTCACTGTTAATCCAGCACTTGGACCAATCATTGAGAGCACTCGGCACGTAACGTTTTTTGGGCCCCTGTATGAACACACTTAGGTCCAATAACCCCATTAGCACCCTCCGATTGCAATGTTTTCGCGCCGCCGTACAATCGCGCATCGTCAGCGGCAGGAGGTAGAAATTGCCAATCACGAGTCGGCAAATGAAATTTCCCTCGATCATCGTCCCGAAATCTCCAAGGCCGAAACAATCCGGGATGTCGGGCTACGGATATTGCTGATTCTGTCGAACGGCACTCAAGGGTGGGGGGGGGGGCTAATCGTGCAAGAGGACGCACATATCCCCGTCAATCAATCGGGCAATTATCGGCGACTCCTCCGAGGAAGTTGCTCACCCTCCCCGCAAACCTACACACGTGCACATTCGATGCCAATACATGCACTTTTCCACGTGGGGGGTGTGTTGAAGTACTCGCCGATCGGCTCCGCTTCGCTAGTTGTATAGCTGTATAATCATTCCAAGCCAGTCCATAATAAATATTGTAGAGTTGCGTGCCTGCACCCCGCGATATTGCCGCAACGTAAACGCTCGGCTCAACTGCGTATATAATATATACACGTGGTATTAAAAACGTGCATTACACGGTTAATGCGTGCATAGGTGGCGCAACGTCAGCTGAGTCGTTGCTGTTGTGTCCATTATATTATACTCTTACACGGCTTTCACGAAAATTGTAGAGCACCGCTCACCGCGAGTCACTGTGCAACCGTATTGTGTTGTACCCAATGTGTCCCTCCCTTCCTTTTTAATGTTACGCGTCACAATTCACAGAGTTATGAAAGGTTGTTGTTGTTTTTTTTTTTCTCAGTAAGTAATTAAGTATACATGAGTATAGGGGACTCATAAGCGGAAGATGTGCGTGCAGTAGTAGAATGTACTAAAGGGGTCAACGGTTGGGTGTGCATCAAGTCTACTTGCAAGAGCGGAGGATCTCAGCCGACGCAGAGCCAGTGCGAGTCACATCGTAGGGATTGGGCCAGTTGTTAAAACGGCGTACCTACCGTCCGACCGTAATCGGATGAACCTACTTGCTCGGTGCCGAGCACTGCCCGTCGAACTTGTAGTGGTGGTGGTGATGATAGATGGTGTGCACGCAATCACGGGCAGAGCTCTCTCTCTCTCTATAGTCTGCACTCCTGTAGTGAGAGAGAGAGGGAGAGGTGGTGCACGGTAAATGGGGCCTACCGTCAGGAGCCATCTCTGCCGTCATTGTATTGCCAACGCGCGCACTTGCGCCTCGGAACAATAATCTCGCGTACAATGGCCCCCGACATGTATGATAACCACCGGCGACTTGGAGGATAATATCATCGTCGCTTGGACGCCGGGCCCCGATACATATCGCTCGTGTATAGTATAGGTGTATATACGCACCGTGGTACATTTACATGTGTAGCCACATCTTGTACATAGATCTGATTATTTGGTTGATTTATACCTTTTTTTTTTTTTTATTATATTTACCTCTAACTGGGTTGATGCTGCGAGAGCGATACACTATTTGAAATCCATAGCTTTTTTGTAAGTAGGTAGGCAGGCAGAGTCACAACACAGCCAAATTGATGAAACAACAATAAGGAAACGGCCTGTCAAGAAGCGACTCGAGTTACATCGCTAATGGCAATTTTGGCCACTGATCGAGTAAATCAGGGAGCAACGCCAGGACTAATAATAGCAACGATAAAACCGATGTGTCGTCCCTATATCCACTGAACATAATAGAGAGAAAGAGAGCTTTACGCGGATCTTACGATGAATAAATATATATATGTTATATCCCTGGCATTCTCGTTGGAGGTGTAGATATTGCAAATTCCAATGTACAATTTTATACTCGTGCATGGATGATATATATATACTTGACGCGGAAGAATAAAACAACGGCGCGATAAGTATATTGTGTGACGTTGCGTCAGTTGAAGCGCTGGCGTGGGCCACGAAGTTAATTGATATAATGGAGATGCAAGTTGTTGCAGAAAAACGAGGTACTCGAGTTTTCCCCGGACGCCCTCCTCTTCGTCAAAATTGGGGCATGTATAACGAAGCGTCGAGAAAATTACGAAACGCTATTAGGTGAGCAAGTAAGCCGTCTTCTGGAGGTATAATGGTAATAATTATAATAATACTGGGCCCGGGTAGGTGTAGAAGGTGCCATTATGCATACGACACTCTAGAGTAGTAATCCAATTAAGGTGCTCATTCCTCGAGCTGCGTCGTGCAGTGGCGCGAGTTTGATGTAACTGCACTTGTATACACAAATACACGGCAAACGAAGAAGGAAAATTGTTTGATGCCTACCGAAGGCCATAATTTATTTACCGATTTTAACCGGTTACGCGTGCAGGCAGCCTTTGTTCCGATCGCGGCCGTCGCAGCAGACGGACGACAAAAGAGTACGAGATTTTTAGCGCGGGTATTTAAATTTATCGCGCGGCAAATGAGAGATAAATCGAGGGCCCGTGCGGTTTTAACTGCGAATAAATCAGAAAATTACTCCCGGAGCCGTAAAATTCCTCAAGCGGGCGCTACCCGCAACAACCCATCCGTTAATCGCCCTCGGGCCGGCCGCATCGAGAGACGTATGTATGTATATGTATAGATGCAGGAGGCGCACGGCGTTTAATCATATCGCGCCCGCAGTCGCGCTCTAACCACAACAAACGGACCTCCCTCGCTGAGCGCTGTAGCGGGGGGCACCCGAAAAGAGCCGAGGAGGAGGAGGGACTTTCGGCTATTCTGGTCGCTCAATTATCCACGCAAAGAGCACCCCACGTAGCACCTATACGTAATAAAATGTCTATATACAGAGACAATTGCGTAACAGACGCACCGGTGGTCGCCGGCACTTTTTCCCTTTCCCGTCGCGCTGAGCTTCGTTTTTCCCTTCGTATACATATATAGTCTGGCGCACTCTCTCGGTCTCTCTATTTTACATAATAAAACTATGTATAGGCACCTTGGGCTCTGTTTTTCCAGCAGCGCGGGGTTATTTCCGACGCGGATGTTTACCACTCGGGAGCTGCTCTGACGAGTGTACATAGTGTATCTTCCGGCCGTGTCGCCGTGATGGGAGCAGAAGGCTCAAGGCAATGGTTTAGCTCTCGCTATGCTGCACTAATGGACAACTGCCCATCCGATGGAACAGCGTGTCGCGTGTACCCTATACTTATTCGTTTAACCAAACAGCGTTGGGAAACTTTTACTTTCACGTAATGGCGTTTTTTTCGTGTCAGGCATCCAGCATTGACGTCTTCGGGTAGAATAGACCCCAATAACCCTCCCTCAACTGTAAGTTGGGTAAAAAATGATGTCCCGTGGTTGCGCCAAAAGAAAATGTATAATTTTAATTGCATGTGTACATTTCGGGCTGTGCTCGTACCTGCGCGTCCAAAAAACAATTAGCTCTCGGGTCGTCAACGTGCCAGCTGTACCTGCTTCGCTCGTCCTCTCCGCTCCTTCCCCGGCGTATATCTGCGCAGCTGTCGGGGAAAATTAAATAGCACAATTTTCGAACGAACCGGCTATACCGCGCACCCGACTTACGTACCCTTGAGTATACGCTTACATTTTTTGCTAAAAGTATTTGGCGCTGGAATATTTTTTACTTCATTGCTGCAGTTATGGGTGAAAATAAAAAATAAAAAATTTCAGCATATGCACAACGCTCTGAAAGTTTTTAAAATGTACCTACGCATACAAAGTATGTACAATAAATTATGCTCGGGAGTATGATTGTAAACAAAGTGAACCGAAGAAATTACATTGTTCCCGCGTTGAGATGTACCTATGCACCCATCACCATTGAAAAATGTGTAAAGTGCCGTTTTGTGAAATCGTGGCACGTGTGCGACAAATAACGTAACGATATTTCCCCGAGCGAGAGAGAAAAAGCACGTCTCATCGAGAGACGGCATCACCCAGAAACTCGGTATCCAGTAAAAATAGACAACTGTCATCTCACTCTGCATGGGCCGTCGCCCCGCTCACTCCTGATGCTTATTTTTCCACAAGTGCGTGACATGGTGCGCCCGTCCGGCTGCCCACTTGTCTCGTGCGTCATTTTTGCACATCCATCGCGGCAGTCGGTCGGTACAATATATATACATATAACAACTCCTCGTATAGGTGTACATTTATTATTTTTACTCAAGAGGGAGAAACTAGAGTCGGAGCTTGTGAAAAATTAAATTGCTCCCACTGCTTGTGCCAGTCATATATATATATATATATATATATATATATATATATATATATAAAATATAAAATATAAATGTAAAAGAAAACAGAGCAGGTTATATCGTATATATTATTGTTGTTATGTGTGTTTCCAGCTCGCGAGCAAGGCAGCAAATTCACACTCAAATTTCGTTTAAAAAGTCACCTACGCCCTCCCCATGCATCGCTGCGTGAAAAATAATATTTGTACAAATTGGAAACTTTTCAAACTGTCTCACGCGCGTCGTTGCGCAGGTATATATAAAAGTCACTCTCCTCTCTAGTTTGGAGGGGAAACCCCCCCCCCCCAAAAAAAAAAAGGTGGTCGAGAATGGGGCGTCAGAAGCGCTTATCCCGCACCGCTCGGGATTACTATTTGCAGCGGCGCGATCTCCCTCGCTTGCGGTCGGCGGGCGAGATATAGGATTAGAATATGGTTTAGGAAGAGGAGCCGAGACAGCCCAAATTTGCACTACAGGTTTTCTAATGTCCATGCTAATACTGGACCATTCCTCTTCCTCCTCTTTTTTTAATTTTATTGTCATTGCTAAATTACAATGGAAGCGGGTATAAATATTTTTGTTTTGAGTAATTGTGTGGTATGCATGTATGTATATATATCCTATTAATAGCGCTATATTAATCCGATGACAAATAATTAAATGTTTTGTTTTTCTCTTTTGTTGCAGGTGAGTTACATATAGCTTCAACGGATCACTACACTCAAAACATGTCTCTATATTGCGTAAGTTTTTCTTTCTTTTCTTCGATTCTTTGGATGGATAAAAAAAAGCCTTTTTCAATATTTTAGACGCGAATCAGCGAAAAGTTGAGGTACGAGCGAAATATATAAAATAAATACTTCTTCTGCTACTTACCCCGCTAATTTGTACACATTACGTGATGTGCACGCGGGGATGCGAGGCCGACGAGTCGTTCCCTAATCGAATAAAAGTCATAAACGAAGCGATCACTGCCGTATACGGGCAGTAATCGATCGGCGGCCTCTGTTTTGTTGCTGCTGCTTCTCGATGCATTTAGGTCACACCTCTGACAATTTATTCTCAAGCACACGTTTATACACACTTGCTATACCAGAAACTCATCTAACAAAACTTTTCGCATTTGGCAAATATTGTTGCTCCTCCGCGCGGCCCCTGTCGAATTAAAACTTTTTCCCACTTGCGCGCTACAATGAATAGGTATACAAGAGACACTTTGCAGGGTCCGTACATTTTGTATGATTAAATAATGTAAAAATTTGTTACCAAAAGCATTATAGTTTAGAGTATGACTCGGGGTATGAAATCCCGGCAATATTTAATCAGCTGGAGCCAAATGCTCGAGTAAACGATTTGTACGAAAATATATGGGTGCTGACATAGATAGCAGCAGTGGAGCATCTATCGGTCAAGGGCTTGCCCATACAGTTCAAATATTGGCTAATTAGGTAGTGACAGGTGGAGATGATGCCCGATCTAATGGCTCAATCGGGTCCTCGTGCCAATGAGTTGACGGACGGACTCGTCGGTCAATACGGGCGGTTGCGCCACCACACAATGGTGTCAAAACTATGATCATCGACTACAATGTACCCATCGCAAAAAAAAATTCTCACCCTTGGAGACAGTAAAAGTCCATAGTGTCGAAGCCTGTACGGCCGTGCAGCTGCAAACTTTGGAGCATTACCCTGCACTCGATTTGCCTGTGCGTCAGTGTGCATAACCCACATAGAGCATAGGTAGAGGTACGAGGGGCTTAGCGGGCCGGGGGAGAAAATCGGCTTTCGAGTTGCGTCGGGCTGGCACTGATAAGTCGGCCTGGCGGGGTAGTGGCTGTAGCGCGGAGCCGAAAATACTAGCGCTCTAGATGCACACGAGTAAAAACGGATAGGCGCGACAGCCTTCCTCGAAGCTAATGCGCTACGCCGCGGGAGGGAATAAAAGCCCGCTCTCTCCTTACGCGCGCGTGTGTGCACATTATATGCGGGGAGTGGGTTATATTTGATCGACGGACACCTGCCTGTCGAGAACGGCGCTTCGTTGCAGTTGTCAGTGGTGCGCACGCCATCGGCAATGGCCGTTGATGGACTCCAGCAACCTGTGTGACTCTCGTTGTTATTTCGCGACTGCACATATATGTGTACCTATGTACCTACTGGTGCACAGACAAACGATGAAACGCGGCTACGGAGCCTAAAATATTTTTCAACCAAGTCAAAAGTTGAAAATAACTGAAGGGAGACATGCATCGCTTGCCAAACGTGTGCCACGCTCGCACGGGCTGATGGAAGAAACTAACTCTAATTGTCTGCAGCTCTACGTGCCTGAAAATATATTTTGTTGAATGCATTTTGGACTTTTCATTGTCAGGTCGAGTTTACGTATACCTACGGAGTATGGCTTAGAAAATCATTTACCAGCAAGGACGCGTATGAATAATGCAATTGAGGATGAATGATGAAGAAAAAAAATGAAAAAAAAGCTGGTCGTCACGTCTGGCGGACACGACCTGCACGGCGATGTGTTGACGCGTGCCTCCGTTCAATCGGCGGACGATCTCTCTTGTACGGTTCCCGTCCAACGACCTCCTCTAGTTGAGCTAGGATACTATACGTTTCTTTTTATTTCTTTTCGTCTCGCTCCCACGCTTTTTTATCACTCGGATCGAAACGCCCGTGAAATTTTCTTGCACCCCCCTCCCCCATAGTCCAAATATTTATCAATCAGTCGCATCGATCGGCCTCCACGCCTATTATGTCCGAAGGTGTGATTTGTATTTCCCAGAGCGTTATATTACATTTATATTCGCTTGGTAAAAATTGGGTGTCCTTTGCAAGCTGTCGTGAAAAGAGTCTCGCAGCGACAAATCGAATGGCCAAATCAGCACACGTAGACCGACAGGAATGGCGAAAACGTTGCCTCGAGCGGAACCGGTCGGTTCCTCGCGCCAGCCGGCGTGTCAAACATCAAACCGGGACTCGAGCGGATGGGACAAGTTGTACACACCTCGACCGTCTCTCCTTCTCTCGAGTGAAGTGCCGCCGAGCTTGCATAGCCCGCCTATATACATCCAGACTCGTGCGTGCTATAGACAAAATTGAAAGGTCGCTCTTTGAGTTGGCCGACTCCTCCTCGACGTCGTCCGACTTGTATCGGCTCGTACTACTACCTACCGCATCAGCGGGCATCAAGTTGCGAGACCGCGAAGAGCCCAGCACCACCGACAACTACTTCTCCGGGAGACAGAGAGAAACCAAATGCAAGTTCGACGAAACAGATGCGCTTGGTCGAATAATCCTAATAAGTCGGGATAAAATTACATCAGCCGGTATGGGCATAGTGTGGCAAGCGGTGAGTGGGTTACACGTAATATTCCATCCGCGATTGCAAATAGAAGCGGCCCTCGCGCAAATGAGTCGTTAATGACCGATTTACCCCGAGTCGGCCTCTTTGGTTTAAATTTAACCATCGGCCAGGCTTTTGGGCTATTATTGATCTCGCTGTACTCCGATTTCGAGGGAATAAAGTACCTACAACACGTACCAACTGGGCGGGCTCGCCGAGGTGACCGAGATCGATTAATATTCATCGCGCATCTCTTGGCTGATGGTGAAAAGTAAAATCCCGCGGAGCCCAGCCGTGGTAGCTGGATATCCCTGGAGTACTCGAGGCCTGTACGCGTTGCGAGGCAGATGCGCGGATAAGTTGGAGCTTCCAAAAACTTTCCGCCACGCAACTGTTACACCACGTACGCCCCAAAGTTATCTCGAGTTGTCTCTCAAGCCCCCCCGAAAGAGTACAACGAAAGTCGAAATTTTCTCGAGACGTGTAGGTGCATCCCCACCCCGGACTTTTGTCGTGGCGCAGGTAATGGACTTTACATCGTCCAGTCCGGCGCCCCGAAGGAAGGAAGGAAACTGACTCGGCACCAAAGTTACGAGCAGGTGGTGCCCAAAGTGCGTCCGACGCAACATCATCGCAGGGACGATTCGACCTACTTTTGCTCCCGAGTAACTTGGAAACAAAAAAAAAAAAAAAATCGACGTGTTACACTTACGAATATCTATGTGACAGCTCAGCACAGAAATGACAATGTAATCGGAGCTGAGAGTTGGGTAAAGGTGCGCGCCCCACTTTGGAGGGAGCACAAATGAATGGTATATCGCGATTGACGATGCCTCCTCTCTGCGTATACACAATGTTATTATAATGGCTATCGCCGCGGCTCTTTGTAACAAATTCACAAATAATATTATGGGCCGGTATAGCATATTCTGTTCTCTCGGAATATACTTGCATAGAAATCTTGTATATATTACGTACAGCAAAAGCAACGACTCGCTCGTATTTGTTTATAAATCTACACGTGTAGGCATCCTCCTGCCCCTAGATCAACTTAACTCATCATCATCAGGCAGCATCATGCATCGTCAAACTTGCCCCCGTAACCCCCGCGTGTGTGCATAAACCTCCAAAGTTTCTGCCTCGATTTGAATATTAACCGCAATGTGCACACGTGCAGCTCGGCGCATCATCACCACGGTGGAGGTGCCTATATAAATATAATAATGTCGCTTCGTATACATCACGTTAATAGTGTATGTATGAAGTATCCCTCGAAGCAGTGCTGAATGAGCCCAAATATACAATGACACCGATTGTAGGATATCGCGTTGCGAAAGCCCGCTCGTATAAACATATACCTTGAGAGTCGCCGAAACGAAAGGTGGTGGAGCAAAGAACAGAGTTTGGTGTAGGTACGTGTACATCATATAAATATAATACCTACGTGTAGACAGAGCGAGCGGGCGGTGCCTTGGCACTCGACGTGCCCTTGAAGCGATCGATGTCGGCGCGTGCGACCTTGGCCAGTCGATGCCACTTGTACGTATTACCCAATACTCCATTTATTCATCGATGCCCGAACCCGACGGGACATTGCTGTCGGGTGCCCAATATTTGTCAAGAGTAGGTAATGCTCGCTCGGCTCCAAAATGTTTCGGAGGAAACCTCCTCGCTGTCGGTCATTCCTTCCCTCCCTGACATATTTTATCGCGCCGTCCCGATGCTGTGCGGGCAAAGAAATTTCATTCAACGAAAGATGATTCCATAGTTGTATTGCTAGTTTTAATGATTTTCACTCCAACCGAGATAACGCAACGTATAAGCGGAAAAGTGGAAGGAAGAGGAAGCCGGGTGTACGAGTAAAAGTATCCCGCGAAAGGCCACAGATCAAAAGGAGCGAGCCTCGAATTTCACGTAACGAGACCCCTCCCCCCCCCCAGGTATCGGAATGCTTTTGATATCGGATGGATATTCCCTCTCGAGCTGATACTTACGATACTCACTCGACTTCCGATAAAACCTGAGCAGGGGTTTTTTTGTTTTTTTTTGTTTTTTGTTCCTCCGCCTTTCTCGTTCGTTCGTTCGTTAGTTCTACTTTTACACTATCTGCCGACTCCGATCAGTTACAAATCGATCGCAACCATTGGTGCGCTCCTGTAACGTGCAAAGTCAATTCGATTTGCGCGTGTCACGTTTATTATTTTCCCGAGGAAAATTGTCCATTTTTTTTTTTTTTTTTTTTTTTTTTATTCGCTCCATTTCGTTTTGCTGGTCTCGCGAACAAACAACAAAATCTTCTTCGATAGCTGAAGCAAATGAAAACAACAGTACACGTTAAGAGGGTGTCTACGTACCCTTCTCCTATTGCTCGCGTGTATGATATGTATTGTCGAAGAACCGGCAGCAGCGCACCTATTAATAATTAATAATAAAAGCAGTGAACCCAACAACAATGATCTTGCCGGATAACCAGAGTGCCATGCAATGATAACAATAACGATGATAATGATAATCCAAACGAGGTATTTATCGCGCCGATGCAAGCGATGAGCAGCGCGCGTTGCTCCTGTACTTCCGAATTCTTCTGGTGCGGGTACAAGTATAGTATATATATATATATACAACCGACAGCACGAACAATTTAACTCGAGGCACGTCCTGCCTCCCCTCCCTTTTCGGCTGCTCCCGCCGGAGTCGATAAATTTCCGGCATTCGTTCCCCCTACCTCCCTCCCTCCCTCCTGAAACAACATTCCGTGAAACGAAAAGAGAAACAAAAAACAAATAATTACGCTCGTCAAAGCGTTGAAAGTGTTGTGCAGGTCCCATTCGGCTGGTACCGGTTCCGCGCTGGTATCTCTCGCCGGAAGGAAGAAATCTGGTGGCGCCCAGGTGTTGCTCCCGACGCTGCGGAGCGACGATGATGGCGACAATGACGCGGTCCCCCGGGACGCCTTCTCACTCCTCCGACTGGTGCGTCCCGGAAGTCCCTCGGGTGGAGTATAGGCGCTCCTTTCTTTCGGTGAGGAAGCGAATACCGCCCTCCCTCCGCGGACCCTTTTCACGGTCCTTTTCCGGGGAACCGACGAAAATCCATTTCATTCCATGGAGCGTTTGAGGAAAAAATCTCGTTACGGTTGCTATAATTGACTCGGGGACGTGCTGGTTTGAGTCAGCACCTATACCCCGTACAGTCTCTCTGCTGCGATTTATTATTTAATTTGGCGAAAGAAAGGTGACATTCAATTATATTTCTCGGTAGTTATTACAATGATATGTGGTTTTTTGCTCGATGTGTTGTGTACGGTAACGACTTTTTCTTGTTCCTCGTAGGAACGTGGTATATTTCCACGGCTGGCCTAAGGGAACTGCGAGGGAAAGGACAACCGAGGAAACGGTGGCGGAGCTTTCCGAGAGTACCTTTAACGATGCAGTTACGACTGACCACTTTTTTTTCCACACGCACATAGGTATTTCTACAATTGAAAAGTTGTATTAGACGATTAGATTCGCACAATAAGGCTTACATCGTTCATTTATTAATACGTACTTAATAATCTTGTGCATGTTTAACTGTATCCGAGTCATGTATATAAGAGTACGGATACCTAAACTACAGCAGAAACTTGATAAATTTTTCATTCCGGTTATTAAGTGAGTATAGATACTTACAGTGGCTATCTATATGTGTTGATGTATAAGGCCCCCGACGATACTCCGAGACGCCGTGACCTGGATCTTCGTATCTCGAGGGAGTGCAAGCTCACTCTCGATCTGTAGGCGCATTAATTGTCGACGATTCTAATGCAATGCCGTATGTTGTCACTTTTGTGCTTGGATGTAATAATGAAACTTTCTCCTCCTGTCAAGACAATCGTCCACGCGTGTTCGAGCAAACCAGGGTAAAGCTGTTACGCATATCCCTGGTGTGTATAGCGTAGCGGCAGATGGAAGTACCCAAAAGCGTTGAGACGGCGCGAGAATGGGATTATTGTGGTGACCGATATTATAACTCGGCCGGTGTTCAACCCTCGCGGTAACTTTTCAATGAATGGGGAAAAAAAAGCCTCTTCTGCTCCCCCTTTTTCTCATTCGGACCGAATCCGCTCAATCGAGAGAGACAGCCCCCCCGTGAGAATAGATGAGGCGAAATAAAAGAGAGAAGAACAAAAAGACAGTACGCGCTCAGCTTCTTCCCTTTCTAACTTGGGAATCCCATTTCTACATTATTACGCTCGAGAATTTCGCCTACTGGGCTAAAAAGATTATTGGAGCCGCCGCAGCGCACGGAAACCATCCGCGTTTCACGTACTTACCCGTGATAGCCCGCGACTCCGATATCGATCGCCGACAACTCACGGGTGTGCATACGAAGATGCAGGGAGAGGCACTCCAAAGTAATTATTGCGGCTGGAAAACTATTACCGCTATTTTTAATCACGAGTCTAATGCATTCGCTCAGGTATGTATAGAGAGGGACAGCGCAGAGAACTACTTTTAATGGTGTGGGTACGAAATTATGTGTTTTCTCTGATGGTGCAAACAAAAATTCGTGATCTGTCGAGAAAAATAGAGAGCATTATTTCGACACCGTTTTGAATACGTTAGCGCGATTGAGCGGAACGAGGAAAGGAGGGCAGAAGCAGGTGGTGGTGGGTACAGGTCCGGAGCGCGTTTTCCGGCTAAATCGTCGGGCTTTTTGGCATCGAGCCACCTCGCCTATCTCAAACTTATTAAGAAGCTTCGCGCGGGCCGGAGCCAGAACACGTGACAGCCTGACACACTGGCGCATTATAATACGCACCCATCATCCCTCTCGCGTTGTTTGCTCGCGAGAGCCAACTATTTTTGATTACCCATATGATATTATTAAACGCCCTCGAGCGTGTTTTACATCATCCTTTCACGCAGCGCAATAATAGCCATTGTGGGGGCCTAAAATTAAACGGTGGATGAAAACACGTTCGCGGGCATCGATTCGCTGAAATTCCGAGCATAGGTTGGCCCTCGGGCCCTGCGATCCCACGGATGCCTCTATCTGGTCATTCCTCTGTCGAACTCGGCTCGGATGCCTCCATACTATGCGCGATCGCGATGGTGCGTGTGGTTTCAAGTATACCGCGTGCCATTGTTCAAAGTTGGTGCATTCCCCTCCACACGCGAGTTGTAGGGTTAACAAATATTCAAACAACAACAACCCAATATACAATACACGGGATGTCATTATTTAACAGATTGTGACACAAATCCCCGCTCTGGAAGGAAACATTATTGGACCCCGTTACTAAAATAACGGAATAAATAAGGAATGTTCAAATAATGTATAGAAATTTTAGCTTTAAAAATGTTACTAGCATTCAGTTATTTATGTCTTGGAAAAAACCTTTTTTCGCTTAAAATGACCCAAAATGAAAAAAAAAAAAAAAAAATTATTTTAAGCGAATTCGGGTCAAATTTTCTCTCGACAAACTCCCGAACATTGTTAAATAACATTTCAAAAACGAATGCGCAAATTTTTCCCATGCACTCAAGTTACCTGAGTGCCCGCTGTTATTGTATATGAGACGCACGCAAATTCCGTCCACGGGTATTTGCCGCTGGTAAGCCGTATACATAATGCATGTACAGTAAAGCTCGGTGGGACTTGAACTTTGTTCATTACGCGTATATTATACAAGAGCAGCCTACGCGTGGCATCGGGTGTAGGTTGCGCCGCTATACTGTTGTCACCGGTACCGCCTTTTCTTCCTCCCTCGGCTCTTCAACGGCATAATACATATATGCTACTCCTACTACTTACTACTTAGTCCCAATTATCGCTGACAAATAATGCGTCGCGCTACGTATATAATGTAAGACCGATGATGATGTCTGTCGCGCTCGCGCAAAGTGCTCGTTGGCTCTCGCGCGCTAAATGCCCACTCGGGGACCGCGTTTTACGAGATTGTACAATGTACTTACTTCCTTGCGCTGCGGTGTTTCAGCGCTCGCTCGTTGTAGGTGTTGGGGTCACTTTCCCCGACAGCAATTATTTGCTCGGGGAAAAATTACCAGCTGCCGCCTCGTTGGCTCTATAACGTTGTTATTTCCACTCGGGCTTTTCCAACGGACCCGGCGTCATTTTTCCCCGGCGCTATTAAAAACTTGCAGCCCCAGTGATTTCAAAATGAAATAATGTGGCCCACAGGGTCAGACTCCACTGATGGAGTTCAATTAAAAACTCAATGCCCATATTGCCCCCCTTCCTCGCTCGGAGTGAGTTTTGGCTCCGCTTCAAGAGATATTATTAAATGTCTACTGAAAAATGTAAGGGCGCGTCGTCAGCGCCACTTCGAATATCCAATAATACAATCTGCATGATGTACCTACCCGGAAAATATGTTTGGGTGAATGATTGGAACCACAATCGAGGAGGCCTTGTTTTCCAACGTGTAGCCTAAAAAATGGTGTTCTCTCTGAAACAACTTTGCATGGGATGACGAAAATTTATTAATTTTCAACTGTAAAATGTATATTATGCTTATAGGTATACCGAAGTAAATGCATTACCTCTGATCAATGATTCGTGACTCACTAGACACGCAAACTATCTGCAGAAGTTGACGCAACTGTTACGTGACTTACGGAAGTTTGAAAAGCCGACGACAGTTTGAAATTTGCTCGTCACCCTGAAGTTGGTACGAATAGTTGCATATAAAGGTACATCTAAAATAAACGCACGAAGCGCTGGGAAATCTTGTCAAGCCTCTGTGGATGGGTGCAAGTCGTGCATACAACAGAGAGTAACGATGTTTTTTGCAATGGGGATACCCATACTCTCCAACTTGAAAATGTTTCGAGAAATTAAAAAAAAAAACAGTCAGGGCTCCATGCTGTTTACACAAGCGACGCTCCTGTCCATGTTGTGCGATTCAAGTGACGTTTCGAGACCGCGCGACCCCGTGGATACATCATTCACTTGGATGGATGGAGCCCCCTGCTGTTGTTCGATACATTCCTACGCTTGAATTGAGATGTATAAATAATACCACCAGAGCGACCAGAGTCGAAATAGAAAAAAAAAAAAAAAAAAAAAAACAACCAAGGGACTCTAAGCATCCATACGATACAACAGGAAAGTGACGTATCCCTTCTTAAGCCACCATGTACACTGGTAAAGCCAAAGCGACGTAACTTGTCAATAAGTCTTCACCACCGACTTTGCCCCAATTTCGTTTCGTCAATCATCGCGTAGAGTTTGTTTCCGCTTAATTAAGTTACAAGTAATCACGCGACACGTGAGCGTCATTCACAATCCATTGTTCGACGAGAACAACTAATTTTTCTACTAGCTTTTTTTCTCTTTACTTTAAAAACACGGATAACCTTTTAAATATCTTCTAAAAACATGTACAATTCGATGGAATAGCCATCGCGGCAAATTGATATTAGACACTGCAGAAACTTTTTCGAGTCGAATATGGTAGCAATTAAATTTGTTCAATCGGATGAATCAAATTCAGTAAGCTCGATTCACAATGATTGCCGTTGGTTTTCATTTTCAATTGCCGCGAAAATAGCGCACTTGTATGAAGCAATTACAATAGCGCCGGAGCAAACGAGATATCAGGTTTTGTATCGATCGAGCAAGGAGCCACGAATGAAAAATATCAGAAACATCTCACGCTAGCCGGGAAAAAATGAGACCCATGTACTTATGTATAGAAAAGCTGCGCATCAGGAGGGTTAATATTCATCCGCGCGCCCCGAACGTCGGATCCTTGATGGAACTCCCCTGCCCCCCGATGTACACTCATACATATCCACGGCCCCGCAAAAATTGATCCCGACCGCGGGGAGCCGGCGTTTCGGCAACTCATCGCGCTCCGCTTCTCCGTGCGCCTCTCCTCCTCTGCAGTTCGAGGCCGCTCATTATTTTTCCCTCCCGCCTACACATCGGCCTGCATGCGCGGACATGGATTTTCGGACGCGCGTCATTATTTTCGAGTATCGGCGGCCGACCCCTCCCGGAAACGCCATATAGCCTCCCTTTCTCTGCTGCCGAGCAATCCCTCGAGCTTTGCCGGATGGCCGGACTCTTATGATTTTCGAGTGGCGCACCCGCACGCGCCTGCTATATTTATCCCCGATTGATCCGTACTGTTTGAAAATCGATCGAGCACATTGTACTCTGCCTTCTTTTTTTTCCTCATCCCTTCTCATTACTGCTGATGCTGCTCCGGAAAAATTCATTCATTCCAAAGTCCGAACGAGGCCGCCACTGAAAAATGTAATTATACAGAACGCGGACGAATATACATAAAATGCGTTCGTTCGAATGATAAATTTTGTAGTCGCGACCTTCTTTGCTCGGGAATCCTCCATTGAATTGAATACCAAAGCCCCTGTCTCGGTATTGCGCGTTGGTGGCTTTTTAATTTTTCACTACCTAGTAAATAAGAACCATTAAAATGAGCCGTACAGAAGTGTGAATTCACCGTGTACCGATGAAGAGACCGTCAGCGTGGATAAAAAAAGTGGCGCCTCGGGCTGTGGGTCCGCGGTGTAATATCCGTCGCGCGCTGGAAGCCAAGATTTACCATACCCTCGTTAAATGACCGATGAGGAATGGCTCGCGGAACAAACGCCGGCCGATCGACCCGCCTCGTCCTCGTTATCGCGGGATTTTACCCTCCCCTCGAGTTTCCGACGTGCGCGCACGTAAATCCTCTCGTGGACGCGAAATCGAATTTCCTCCCCTGGTACGCTTCCCCCCAAGTTATTACTTACACGCACGTCGAAGGGAAGAAGAATACGCTGCGCAGGTAAATTAACTGTCAGAATGGCACTCGTTCGCTGTTACTTTGTGAAACGCGAGCTCGAGGAGCAGTGTTTCCTGTGTTGGCAGGCAATGCTCTCGCGACAGCCAAGTGATTGCAAAGCAGCTTATTTCGCGAGGACCGTGCGATCCTCTCCCTTTGAGTGCTCTTTCGATATCAAGGAAAAATGCTTGACGTTACGTTTCTCTGAATAGGAGTATATCTATACTTGAAACTGCGCTTCTGCACTACTTACACTTAATTTTACCTTTACGTATATAGGTATACCTACGCCACCACCGACGAGAGAAATGGAAATCGTGTATTTGTACTGCACATTGTGTATAGTTTCGAAGCGACTCATCCCCAAGTTGCATCCCCATGGGGGGATTCTTAAAGTTTATTTTCATTGGTCGAGTGATTTAATGAGCCAATTCTTAGGCCCGATGAATAATTTCAATGGGTTTGGACTTTCCGCGTTTTCTTGGCCCGGAGATCTCGTAAGGACTCCCTTACAGAGAAGTTTTCCGAATTGGTGCGACATTTGTTTATTTTTTCGTAGGATCCGGTGAGCTTATACTTTTTCTCATCGACGGGACTCTAACAGTAGCAGTTTTCTTGTTTGCATCGTAGTGGCACCCATCAACATTTTTATTAGATTCTCGCACAGTAAGTGTTTTCAATCAAATCAACCGAGAGTCCTGCGTGTGATTCCGTAAGAAGGGATGGAAAAAGTTATACCCGAGAAACAAGTGAATTGGGGGACAAAAAAAAATTGAGTCGCGCCATCGCAACGTAACTTTGTTTCTGCATAAATAAGAAGTAATCTATTTAACTTTCCTGATTCGTGCCGAGTCTACGTTATTTTATGTCCTCACCGATCGAGGAAAAATTTAAAGTAGCTTAGCAACAGCGGCAAAGGAAAGATGTATATGATTATCATTTAGTTTTACTGGAGCATCTCTACTCGTGCGAACGGCGCCTATACATCAGAGCCGCGTCCTCTCCGGGAAGTATAATACACTCGAGTAAACTTTACAAAGGAGTTTATTCTACATTTGCAACTGTTTGCGAATAAACTTGGCGTTCAAAGTTCTTTTCGTACAAATTGCGTCAACTCGCAAGACGAGTGGAGTGCAGTGTTTGCACTTTAATGACGTCTCCTTTTTCTCTGCTGGGACTGGACTATACGCTACAGGAGACCTATCATCACAAACAAGATGTACAATCTAGTATACTGACCTTGTAGTATACGAGTGCATGGAAAACAGCGATAACAATGCAAAATATATCCGGACATAATCTCTATTGGATACGATATGTACTTTTACTTTGTCAAAGTGCGGGGGTGCATCAAGTTGACTTGTCGGAAGGGTCGGAGCAATGGTTTTATGTTAAACGTGGGTATAAATATCTCAAAGTTCAGTCGCACCGATAACATAAATATCCCGGAAGCACGGCACGTATGCCACGCGCGTTCCCTGCAGCATATATAAATATATTCCTGTCAACTGGTGGCACCGAGAAGGACTCCGGCGTATAAAGCGATTTAATACTGAGTGGGGCTCTGTTGGCTCCTTTTGCCCCCCTCCCCCCACCCAGCCAGGCTAGGCTCCGAAAAAAGACCGAGTAGCAAGTGCGGATACGTGTACATTACGATCGAGCGATTGAGCTCCCTCAATGGGGAAGGTATAGTAGTTACTTTGGTTGCTGCTCCTGGCATTTTCTGTGGCTCTGCACCACGAAAGAGAGCTTCTTTTTTAATACAAAATAATTATAGTTATCGAACGAGCTTACCAAAATAATCTACGCAATAAATTCCAACAGCGCATCACTAAATATAACATATTGGTGAGAAATGTTTTTTATTTTTATTTTTATTTTTTTTTAATTAACTTATTCACACGTATTATATATGAGATACTGTTATTCTTGAAAAAAAAAAAAAGAAAAAAAAGTAGGCTCCTTTTTACATATCCGACTTGAATTTTTCAAAAGCTAGTTTTTTTTTTATTACGAGTAATTTATTTAAAGTCACCAATAACAAATCGTGACATTTTTTTCGCTGCGGCGTACAAACAATTAGACGTAGACCTTTTGAAACGTTCAATATCTTTGAGAACTTTGTTCGTGCACTCGTAGTAACCCCATACGCGTAAAGTACCAATTTTTTTTCTTTCTCCCTTTTTTTCTTGATATTAGGTACATACCCAAAAGCAATTCAATTAGCTTCCCGCGAGCACGTTCATTGATTTAAAAGTGAAGCTCTTTAATGGGTACGGAGCCCCCTTAACGAGAAAACGGGAATAGTTTATTATACCGAGAGAAAATTTTGCAATGAGAGGCCGTTGAACGCCGCAATGGAAACCTTACCGTATATAATACACGTAATTATCCGTGCCTTGCCTCGCGCTCCGAGAAAAGACAAACTGAGAAAATAAAAAATCATCTCCTCTTCGCCTCGATCGATTTTTTTCGGTCAAAAGAGATACTTGCAGAGCTCTTCCGCTCGGGTAGGCAATATCAACTTCAAAAATTAACGAGCATCTCGAAAAACAGAAAAAAAAAAAAAAAAAAAAAAAAAAAGTTGAATCGAAAAGCCCCATTTTTCCGAACAAACAAAGTGAATTTCAATTCCCCTCTTCGGGGGAGCTTCGAGTGCTTTGAGCGATGAATTTCGTAGTGGTATCATCCATCAGCGCGAGTTAAAATTCAAAGGGAGCCATTAATATCTACTTTTGATGGCCCATGCACGGAGCAGCCTTGTACGTACCGATACGTCTACAAAGCTTGAAAGCCATACAGACAGACAGAGAGACAAATATAGTACTTGGCCGTTGTCCGATTTTAATTAACTCCCCCTCCCCTGGGCTTCGGCTCGCAAATTAACGTGGATCCTAGCTCTTGTTGTTGTTAGATCGGAGAGGGACAGGTGCCCCGGACGCCTCGACGTTTCTCATCACAATACCGTTTGCCTGCGAACCCTACGGACAATCATATTTCGGGCTGCAAAACAGAAGGAGGATGAGGAAGGACCGTCGTTTGCTCGAGAGCTCTCTTACGTCACGAGCCGCTGGCGAGTATACATATACAGCTGTGCCCTCCCACGAGAATCTTCTCGTTAAGGTATACATAGCGGATCTCGCGAAATCCAATCTCTACTCCGGAGACTATGCGGATTCCCGATCTGAGCCGATCGTGTATACATCATCTTTTATCCGATGTTCCCCTGTCTCGGCCACCTCCGAGTTTTAGTCAGCAGTAACTATACGAGGCTTGGAATGATTATTTACTCGAGGCGATTACACCCTCAAATTTTACGTACATCGTGTACATATAATTTTAATCCAAATGCGTTTCATCTTGAGTTACTAACGCGCAAGTACTGGCTCGACTCTTTTACAGCTGCACCAAAACGTACCCCCAGCAAATAAGTTGTACTTTTGTTGAGCAGTATAGCTTGCACGCAGCCACCCACATTAATGGTACTATAACTTTCCTGGAACTAAAGTACCTAGCCATGAAACAAGGTATGAGATAATACCTGCAGGAAAACAAATACGAGGACTGTTTAGTTTTTTTGAGTCTCGTCATTCCTGTTGTCAAAAACATCGAGCTCGATTGATGCGGACATATTCTTTCTGTTCGTGAATTAGTTCTTTCTGCAATTGGGAACGCTTTTATTTTTTATAATTCCACCGCCTCCTATTTATAATTCCCGCCAACTAAAACCTCTCGTCTCTGTTTTTCCCCAGCCATTCGCCCCGTAGTGGTAAACTACTTTTTCCCAACCCCCCAGCCCCGGATCATTCGTTTCGTTTCCTCACGCGTGGCTCGTCCGTTACATTCGGTCCAAGTGAGCTCTTTCTCTAAATTCGCGGTAGTCGGGTGTATGTACGCGTGCGTGCATTAACAACTGAATATCCCACGCGCATACTATGTATACACCTACACGCGAGCATCAGACGTAACATAAATCTCGGGCGGGGCATGAAAGTATGCCCGGCTGCTCGGCCGGCCGAAAACTTCCGCGTCGCGGTAACCCAACAACCACCCTTTCAGCGGTGCGACTCTTGAATTTGATGATGATGGTGGATGGTGGTGGTTGACGTATACTCAAGCGGCGGGGCGGGAATGGGCTGTTAAACAGAGTGACGAAATCGCAACGAACGATGTGGCACGCCGTTTCTCCGTGATGCCGTGGCGTGGCTGCGCACGTAGTTTTTAGGCAAAATGCGTCAGCTCGTTACTTTCAAGCGCATATAATATAGTATGTACACATCCGAGAGCACACGGCTATTACAACTACACGTATATTATTACATCAGTGTAGCTGTTGCACGGAATTTGTATTTGTATTTCGCGCGACTCGACGAAACTTTAAACATACTACAAACTGCTTGCGTGTGGCGCGTTGCCGATTTGTGTGCAAAGGTATACACAATATTTCGTTTTTATCAACTCCCACGCAAGAGCGCGCCTCTGCTTTTTATACACCCTATACGCCCTACCCTACTACCCGACGCGATGACAAGCTATGTAATATTTACTACAGGAGCGTCACTTGGATTGTCCGATGTATTATTACGTGCAAGAGATGGAGTTGTGTATTTTTAAACGCTTTTTAATGTGCCCATTATCGCCCCTATACTTGCTGTAAGTACTGCACGATGTTTTGGCTGTTCTTGAGTATTCTCTTGTTCAACAATGCTCGCCAAGTTTGTTTGACTTTTTCGATGTACCGACTACACAGGCTAATCCGTATTCTACAGGTACTGTATAGAGACAATTTTCGACCTTGTAGGTAAGTAGGACGAAAAGACAGGTAGGTGGGCAAACAAAGATTTTAAATGACCCCACAATTCCGAAATACTCGTGTTGACTCGTTTTTGTGTCAACTAAACTTGACTAAAATTTGCAAACCATACACGTTATCGTGATGGGCTCGTCCTTACATTTATTTCACTTTATGTTTGTTTTTCCAAGCTGCGCCGGCTTTCTATTTTCGTCCGAATCCACTTTTACCCTTTTCGCTCTCGTGCGTAGGTACTTATAATACGTGTACATGTATATATCCATTGAATAAAAATGACTGCGCTCCCGCTCGTTCTCGCTCTGCAAATATTGCGCTGGGTGTGTACACGTGCGTCAGCATCACTGCGTACACCTCTCTCTGTAAGCAAAAATTATTTTGCTAGCTATTGGTGCAACATACTTCGCGACAAATTTATATCTCGAGTATTTACGAGCAGTGATGATGCACGCGTCGATCGACTAGTGGCCCCCGTCTTCTTTTCAAGTGCTTATATACATCACCCGCTTACCCCGAGAGGAGGGTCTAATAAGTCGGGGAAAAAATGAAATAATAACCCCACTGTGAACACTTTGGCTCGCATTTTGGTATACTTTGATAAGCGATATTTTTATGTTTTATAGTGGTATTTTATATCATTAAACGACATGTCGAGATGCGTTGAATAAAAATTGATTGGGATAGTACATCCATACGATTGTCTCGCTCGATTTCCAACATTGTACCAACACTCGTTTGTTTGACAGAGTGTGCGAAGAAAAATAAACTCAATAAACTAAAAAAAAATAAATTGTTTCTTGTCTAAATAATATTATGACTTGACATATGTGTTTGTTATGCTTAGGTAAGTGTTAACTGAATGCATATGAGTAACCTGTACGTACGTACACGTTATGTGCAAATTAATCCTTGATCTTCCGTTGGTACTTGAGTATCTCATATGCATACGACGAGACTACTTCATCTCTCGAGAGTGGGGCACGTGACTCTCGTTGATATTATATATAGCTACCTATCTAGCGTAGAACATAGCGTTCTGAGAGCAATTTCATTAACTTTTTAACGATGACGTTTCCGTCTCATCGAAAACTCGAGTTCAACTTTCAAGTGGTTTCGACATACATATATATACATATATATATATACACGCGAAATTGCAGTCCATCATTAATAAGTAATAAAGATGATGGTTACAGCAGCAAAAACATCTAGTTCTCTCGGTTATTATGAATAACCACGACAGGCCAAAGCTTGTCCAATGATGATCCATCGAATCTCTGACTCTTCGAGCGAGTTCCTTTCATTCAATTTTCAGAGTATAAAAGACCCACTCAATTCCGTACGCGCTTTTCTTTCTGGACTCACATTTTTTTTTTCCATCCCTTATCTCCTTTTTTCCTCGCACTTGGGCCACACTCGCGTTCGCTATACCTCTACCTAAGTACCATGTTTTTGGTAAACCAGATTTGGGTTAACTTTTTTTTTTGGGAGATCTGCGAGCTTGTGTGGGCCAAGCTGCCCGGATAAACACAAATATGTTACCGTTGCTCCTTACTTGCCCGAGCAAATCCCGAAGAGACGTCCAATTGTTCTCTACACACTTTTTACGCAGCACGCAATTACACGAGCTTCGAGGAAAAACGTCTTACTATGCACGGTAGTGGAATTTATCGTTACCGTAACATTGGACAGATACATACATAGATACCTACAAGTGGGTGTAATTGCAAACCGTGTTTTTTCTTAAATCCGTGAAACAGAACCATCTTGTAGTGTACATGTATACCTACTTATTTTCGTAATTGTGCTTAATAAAAACATGTTATTTTACGACAAGTAATTTGTAACCCATAATAACCTTGCGATTGATTTTTCTTCTGTTGCAGGTACGTACATTCAATTAATCATCGACTCCATTTGATTGGCGTGCATGGTAGTAGGTACAGCACCCTATTATGTGTGTGAGTAGAAATTTGAGTGTTTCCATTAAGAAGGAAAAAAAAAAAAAAAAAAACGGGCACCCATTCGGCATACGCAAGTGGGTATCCCTTACAGTAGGAATAAAACTTACCGAAACTCAACTCGTGGTTTCTGCTGTAAGCATACAAGAAGAAAAAAAAGAAGTAAGGACGAGTGTGTTCCACAATGGTGCCGATATAATTTTCAAATCTAGAGAGGCATAAATCCCCGATACTTGATTTATGGATAACAATTTCCTGCTGTAAGGAAAAGCTGTTATACGCTGCCTGGTATCTTTGATTTATCTCGCATTTTTTTTTGGAGATCGGAATAACATATTACATATATATTTGCGTTTTCGCTACGCGTGTAAAGTTACAACTGGCTGGATTCGTGTATGTTTTTTCATTCCGTGAATACCGATGAGAATTTGATTAACAATAGAATCAATTCACTACGCTGGATTAAAACAAAAAAAAGACTACCCTTCATGTAGATACCTAATAGGCGATATGTTTTTTCAGTCGCGGAACACGACTCCGAAACTCAAATCCGCTCCAATGTTTCGTCTAATTACAATTTTTTTTTTTTTAGACCACGGAAAATACGCTCTGTACAAAATGAAAATAAAACTGAGCCCAGTAATTAGGTGAAAGGATTTGATTAAAAGACCCGTGTTACCAACCACTAAGCCAGCTCTACCCACTGAAACGGTTTTAATGACAAAATGCGCAGGAAAAGAGTGCAGGGCGTGTATATATATATATATATTATTTAATCGGCTTGTTGAATAATTTGGTAGTATGCACTCTGTAGTCTCCCCGTATCTTTTATCATATATTATTTACCATGACAAACCATTGAATAGGTCGTTGATTGAAATTACTGTGATGCGTAATTCTTGAATAGTAACAATTATAATTCAAAGTATATGGGTACTCGGCCTACGCGATTTACCCGTAAAACATGAGTGTTGAGAATTTACATGTATAAACGTTCGCAGCTCCGAGGAATCGGTCGAGCGTACAGCTGTCGCAGAAGTCGAGCAAACCAATCATATGGCAAAGCAATGGCGACACGTGCCGGGCACCCGACCGGGATAGTGGAGAGTCCTTCTTCTCTCCGCCCTCCTCCGGGAGCGCCGATGCTCCCCGAGTATCGACCCGCGCGCCGTCGGGATGCCAGACTTCCGCCCTCGGGAGCCGAGACGCCGCCGAGCTTATTGCGCCGCTCTCGTTTTCTGAGGCCGCGCGTCGCTGATTTCAACAATTTCAATTAGAGCCGATGCTGCGTGCGACCCGGCCCGAGCTAAATGGATCGGCGCGGGGAGCGTGTTGTTCCTCTGTCGCGTTGGCCTTCCAACCACCGACACCGGGGAAATATAAGTAATTGTGCTTCAGCTCCGAAAATCATTCGCTCAGATCCGTCAAAGTCGACGTATACCTACGCTTTGAGTAAGAACTACGTGTCTTTTTTAGATAATATATATATATATAGGCCCACGCACATTGATCAAAATAAAAATGTCAGTCGTGGCACGTCGCGCTTCACTGCGGCACTGTTTCTCCGTACGTTTTCCGACGCGGCGAAAAGTTTCCAAATCCAAATCCTCGGTGAGTATAATCTCGCGCGAACATTTCCACGCCGAGCCAGCAACGTGCAAGTTTTTGTGTTCCAAAACTGTTTATTTTTACTCTGTCAGTCGGCGGATGTAGAAAATAGAAGAATATACATGCACATTTGTAAGTAGGTTGCGGAATTTCATTTTCCGTTTGCGCTATAACGTTGTGCGCGCGTTTTGCCTTTCATCGAGAGAGTCGCCGAGTCTTGGCTTTGATTAATGCCTCCCCGCGTACATTTTAACACTCGCACCTGCGTCGAATGCGAGTGTAGCTTTGAACCGCGGAAAATGAGGAGCAGCGGGAAAAAGGAGTGTTTTGACGCCAGTGTCTACTCCCCGGCCCCTTTTCAACACGAGTCTGTCACGCGCGCGTACCTAACGTCTCGCCTATTTTATAGCCGCCCTGCCGTTTTACAACTTCGTGAGATACGTATTATATCCTCGAGCAGTTACGCGGGTGTAGAGTTGAGAGCGACTTTTTTTTCCCTTGACTCACCTGCACCGGTCGAAGCTGTACTCGAAAAGTGGGCGCCAGTTTTTTTTTTTCTATAGCTAAAACCTCGCTTTGATCCGCGCTCGGGCCAGCTGGAAGATTTTCTCCTCCCGTGGCTTTTGCGGTTTTTGCACAACAGTTGTGACTTTGCAAAATCACGACCGCCGCTGGTGGCCGCTTCACCCGCGCTAACTTTTCATCCCAAAGTTATTTTAACGAGCTCGATATTACCAGGACCCCCTCACCATTACCTGTTTGTCGTATCGCGGCTTTTACATTTCGTCCGTTTGGTCGCTTCGTTGTGTGCGGTAACCTGTCGCCTCTTCGAAACTTTTTCCCCTCGATAAGTACCGTCAAAAGTTCCTCTTTGCGTTTACTTTTTACACACATGAAGCGATGAGGCTACTGTTTTTTTTTTATGTATAACCATTTGGCTTGGTGCGGGTCCCACCGTTTTTGTGTATCGTACCTCCATTCGCTTCCATCATAATTGCAGTAATGCGTGACAGAATAACAAAATTACATATAGCTGATGATGAAAAATCGAATGCTTGCCAGGATATTAACATCGTTACCTTTTAAGTACAATGTTAACAACTGATACTTTCCTTCTATTGTTCGTCACACGAGTAATATTGTCCACTTGTCATGCAATACAGTAATCAAGTTTAATATTGATGCTAATTGTATTCTTAATGCATCACTATTCCGTATGCTTTGTTATTTTGAATTTTCCATGTACTGTATTAATTACAAATACGTATCTGCTCCATATATCAAGAATCCTCGTATTATTGTCACAGTCAAATTTGAACGGGGGGTCAATGTGATTAATATTTTTTAAGATTATTATAATTGAAGAAAGAAGCGAGTAAAAAAATTTTTGTGGGAGAAAATGTACCTTAGGGGTCCGATGTACTCGATGAATATTCAAACGTACAATAATTATCTTCAATGGAGCAGTGACGCTGCATAGTAATATTGCCGCAGTTCTCAATTATAACATTCAACGGAGCAAAACTTGTTAATTATATAACGTTCGTTACACTTTTGGTCGTCGTACGGTATAGCATAAAATAGATATATGCTAGCTAAGTTAAAAAAAAATTTTACATTTTACGCGTGTAAACAATATTATGTCTTTGCATCTCGTATAAGTGGAATTATACGTTACATTTTCATCCCTGCAAGCATTGGAAATTATATTATCTTTTCAAATACTGAAAATTGCTGGTGACAACACATTTATTTAAAACAACTTATTAATAGCACACCATACGGAGTTTTAGTATAGCAAGAAAAATACACCTACCAAATTTAAACTCACACTGTTAACCTAAGTGTGTTTAATCACACATATATAGCGTGTATTTTAACACACATATAGGCGCGTTATCATTTGAGCCTAGAATAGTTTAAGTGACATTCAATTCAAGAATTTTTTAAAATAATAATTTTAAGTAGTGGTACTTGAATCTGCTTGTTTTATTAGTTTTTCCAAGTAATATGCAACTTTATTATTCATTTGGCACCAAAACATATGATTTGAAGCAAATAAGAAATCAGCAATAATTCGCTTAAAAGCGTATTGTAGTAATACGTTTGAAGCGTGTGGAAAATACATACTTTAGGGGTGTTGGAACAAAACGCCTAGAAACGTGTAAATTTCACTGCACGTCACGGACATAGATAAACTATGAAAATGTCTATATGTTCTTCTAGAAATTTCTGAACTCGCCCGCAACTACAGGAAGTTTATACGTATCTTGCTCTCGTAAAAGTGTAGGTATTCAGTTTGAGATGTCAAACCATTTTTCGCGTTCACAAAATAAGTAAATGAATCGAATTGAGTATTTTGCACAAGCACCTGTTACTCTTTGTATAGGCAGGTGAGTAAACAAATCACGATAAACTCCTGAAATTCGAGCTTGAAATTCCTCTCAAAATTACTGCCGACGTAGCGCATTAGGAGTCCATTAACTCTTCAGTACACATTATTTATCAGACATTGATGGAGTGAAAATTCCTATAACAGCCCATCGGATGCGCACATAATTTTACGTAAGCACTCCATTACCAACAATATTTACTCTTTATCGTCATCGGTGCTCTGTCGTGAGCGATATTCAAGATAAACCATTTTATCGAAAACAAGTAGTTTTATGCATATACTATATCCTCGTGATCAAATGTTATATGCAAATTTTCACATGCGATCAACTTACTTTTCGTACATACTCTGTACGTAATTTTTACTGCTACATCAAAGAATATCCTTAACTTTAATATTCTAAATTCATCCACTGACATTGTACCAAAAAATATACTTTTTGTATAGTGTCCATGCAAATGGGGGGGTGTCAAGTTGCCAATTTTCGCCACGGGGGAGAGCGCTGCATGTTATACGCCTGGCGAGTATAGGCACTGTTTGATGTATTTTTCTTCGCTCGAGCCGAGTTGTTTCTTCGTCGTCGCGAGGAGAATCGGATTACTCCGGGCTTCAATTATCAGAGAACAGAGAAGGACTTTAGCGATCCGCTTTCAGGCGTTTCAATTAAAAATAACAACCAGAGCTTTTCGTGACTCGCATTTTGCCTTTCGGACGACATCGTCGTCGCTCCTTTTGTTTTTTTATTCTCCATCACGCGTAGGCAGATAAGTACTACATTTTTATGTACAGTTACGTGCACGATATGATGCAAACGTTTCGTCAAATTTTCACGCAAGACAAGCTTCCTGCGCCCTCTCATTAATACCAATACGTGTACACGATGTAGCTATGACGAGGCATATGTGAAATATTGTTTTCGATTGTAGCGGCCCACTTTGCACACGAGAGCTTTAATTGCATCCGAGCATGCACTTGCCTGTACCTACTTGCAGGTTAGAGAGTATCGGAGTTAAGATTTAAAAAACTGTATTTCGTGTTGCTAAGATCTTGAAAGTTTCGTCAAGTTTTTTGTCTCAAAGTGTCCGATGGCTGGAATTCCAGCGCAACTGCCGTGTCGAGGGATCATTTCCCGCGGGCCTAAGGATTATTGCCGCTGAAAAAAAATAAATAAAATAAAAGTAGTTGGGAAGAGGTGTACGCATCTACGTGTACACGCGGAGGATGAGAAAAAGTACGGAAAGTACGAAATCCATCGCGAGGCACTGGCGCCTCGAGACTTATCCAGTTTAATCCGCGAAAAATCGATCCTACACCCCGGCGCGATTTAAAACTCCATACCCTGTAGGGCCTATTTTTACCCCGTCTTATTTTTCTCCCCTTCTCTCGTTTTCCCTCCTCTGCCTCGGTGGCGCGCGACTGGCTGCTCGGGGATCAGGTGCGCGTGTTTTTTCATTTCTCTGGATATATAGCTTGGGACAAGATTACACTTGGAGTAACGTAAACAATACGCGCCCAAATGACAGCCTTGTTGTTCAGCTTATAGTAAATTGAAAAGTGAACAGCTCAAAGAGCCGAGAACCGATGAACCCCATGAACCGATTCGACGCGGATGTTGTAATTGCACCTCATTGAAATCGGAGCGAGTCGTAAAATCGGGAGTCAGTAATTTGCAAGTATTAAGTTCGTTTGATGAACTTGCGAAAATTTCAGTGGAAGGTGATAAACAAAATAAACGCAAAGAGTCCAATGAGTTGCAAGAAGAAGGAAAAAGATGGCCCGTAATTAGCACGCTCGGCGTTTCACCTTCCCTACAACATCTCTCCTACTATAGCGTCTCTAAGGTATATATGCTTGATAAATGCATATTAGCAGTAGGCCCCTCACCCACGTCAAATCCCTACTCACGTGGGTAATGTACATCAGTAAAATCGTTTGGGAAGGATCGATGGCTATATGTCTTGTGCTGCTTTTCCCCGCTCCGCCCTTTTGTTTGTCTCCCGCGCCCATCACTTCCCATCGAGTACGCGTGTGCGCATCATTCTTCCCGAGGTGGAATTAATTTTCATTTCCCCCAAAGCTTCCCGGTCGAAAAAATTATTCATGATATTTTCCCGTGATCGAGAAAAACGAAGGGAAAAAAATGCAACAAAAAAAAACTCATCGCTAATTGAAAGGAGCTCGCCCGAGAATAGAGACAAAGGACGGACGGTAGAGTCTCGGGGGGGTCGCGTCATCTGGTCGTAACGGGCGGGCGTGAAAAATCGCGATACCTATCTAACAGTTGCTTCATTATTTAAGGAGGATGGCGCGTCCAGCGTGAAAGAACATGCAACGGGGAAAGGGGTGGCGGCGCAAGAGGGAGTCGACAAGTTTGTTGGTTCTCTTGAATTCCCGAAAAATTCATGCAAGTACGTAGTATTACGCGAACCGATGCGAGATGGGAAGGCTCGTTGTAAATGTTCAGGTACACGCGGAAGTGAAAATCGAAACGAGCGGGGCGCAGTTAGTCGCGGAAGAGGAGAGCTTTAGAACATGCCAGGAGAAAAAGCAGTAGTCGGTAGATAGCTCTCCGGCTTGTTGGCGCGAGGGGGATCAAGTTTTAGACCAAGTTGTAATAAAGAGCGAGAGTGCGTGCGTGCAGGGAGGGAAATTTCAAATTAAAAGCGCCGCCAGAGCTGGAATTTGTTTCCTCGTTTTGGCAGAGCGAGCTGGATTCCATCATAAAAATACTTGAAATGTTTATCGCCAGCCGGGAAATTAATTTTCCAGGGCTCGAGAGCTCAGTTGGGCATTCCTATACCTATACCATATTTTCCAGCCCGTGGATTGTAAAGAGCGAGGAAACGTGGCTATACGCTGCAAGTTATTGTTCCAAGACGGCAAAGGGAAAAAAAATGATACTATACACGCACCGTACTCTATACGTATACATGTATGTAACGCGAAGAGTCCATTAAACTTGGTACCGACTCGGAAGTACGGCGACGTTTTTCCACGATTCCGGTCGCGTAAAAAACGCCCCGTCTCAGTACATTCAAAGGAAAACTCGTCTTGCGGTTGTCGTTCCGCCCCTCCTATCTCTTTCGTCTACCTGAGGAGGGAAAAAGAGTGACTCCAAGCTCCATCTTTTTGTTTGCCCCTGCGTGCGCGAATTTAACGCAACCCCTCCGCTGAGGCGTTTTTAAGCGATCCGCGCGTGCCTCGAGCCTTTCGCGCCAATGTTCATGCGCATTATGAAGACGGCGACGACAATGGGGATCCGAGGACGGCACTTCGACCTACTTCTCTCCTCGGCCCATTCTTTCCTCTTCCACCCCCGGCTCCGGGGGCTACGAATAAACAATGGGAGCCGAGGGCTGCGCGCGGACGTGTCCGCGTTACTTTTTTTTTTTTTTTTTTTCTCATTTTCCAGCGCGTACCGGGGGCGCTTGGGAAAGATACTTGCGGCTGATGCGCGCTTCGCCTGCCGGCACTGTACTTCACGTATTTTTCGAGAAGACGCGGCAACGAAATCAAATAGGGCACGTTTTCTCTCCGATGCGTTTCCACTCTCGGAGCGCGAGCAAATTTTTTTTTTCTCTCTTAATCAGCTCGCACTTTTTTGCCGTTGAAAGGGCGCTCCCGAGCGGAACGGGTTCCACAAATTTGTTGAAAATTCGCGGATGAGGGGATAAATTAGCATACGAAAACGTCTTTTGTGCAGCAGCGCCGCTCCAACTATTGACGTTTCCTGGGGGAATTCCCTCCCCGGCCCCCCTCCTCTCGCCCTTTTCGCGTTTCTACAACAATCGGCGCCGGAGTACAATTTTCAGCAGTTGCGCGGAAAATGTGCTCCGTCATTTTTACTCCGCGCAGTGGCAAAATGACGTTTCGCGTTGCCATTATTTCCGGTGGTGCCGATGGCGCTCGCTCGACCGCGCCAAACCCAAGCACGTTTGTTCAACCACGCGGCAACTACGTCAAAGTTTCACAGCTCCGGAAATGTTTGGGCAAAATTGTTTCAAAATTCACATGTACCTGCGCGCGTGATTCAACGACTTGGTTCACGCTCGTGGGTCTAATGCGTCTTTAATTAAATTGGCCATTCAACATAAAATGGTAGCGGCAAACATTATTACAATAAAAGCAAGTTTACTATCTGAAACTCGATTTATAAATTATATTCCATCACTGAGCTTCAATTGCACGATGATAATTACGTGCTACGCGACAACAAGTTTACAACATTTATTAAATTGCAGACCTACTCGTTAACTACACTATTGAACCCGTGTACGAGCATCCTCGTAATAAAATTAATTGAAAAAAAAAAAAAAAAAAAAAACCACAGTCATTGGTCCGAGAGAGCCCCTGGGTGTAAAGCGCTTCTCAATCAGTCCGCTGCGTCCATTTATTTTCCGATCGCTCCCCAATGTCTGAGCGGCTATCGAGGCAACGCTGAAAAAAAACATGATAGCCCTCGCCCAACGATCCGGATCCGATAAAAACAATTCGACGCTAAAAGCACGAGCGCTTGCATTATGAGGGGCTGGTCAAAGGAGGGTCACGTACGAGCTTTTCCCCGTTGAGTTGGCTTATCGGTCAAGCTTTGACAAAAATGTTTTTTTTTTTTTTTTTTTTTTTCTCGCTTCTTTTTTAACGTGTTCAAAGGCGTGAACTGCGGAAATCATTGCGTAGAAAGTTTTTCCCTCGGGATTAAATTAAAATAGCGTGTCCCGCCGAGATGGAGAGTTACCGCATGTAGTTGGCCAGCCACGAAAAAAAAAAAGAAAACGTGGAAGGGCAAATATATATATATATATAAAAGTGAAAACAAAGTTATACCGAAGCAAGCAGTATGGGGTTAATTGCGCTTTGGCGAGATCGCGTAGTCGGTGTTTCGAGGATACAGAGAAGGACAGAGAGAAAGGGCGTACGGCGCGATGGAGGAAACTTTGGAGTAGACAAAAGGAGGCAAACCTGCAGCGGCAGCTTTCATTATCTAATGGCAGGCGAGAATACATCCGGCACCTCTCGAGGCTGCAGTCTCCTCTCCTCTTTCAACTGTATAAGGAAATAGTTGGCTTTTTGACTTTGACTCGATTTTTCAAATATCTGGACTGAGCTTTCCAGCGCACAAGTTGTGCGACCTTCCCTCGGCGACGGGAACAGCGGATGGTAAAACTCTGTGGGGCTTCCAGTTTGGAGTTTCCCCGAGTTTGCCAAGACCGAGCGTTTGATCCAAACTTCGCGAGCCTCGAAAAGGTGGACCGGCTCTCCAATGGGCCGTCAAACTCGGCAGGTTAAAAATAGTCGCTTTGAAACTACAACGAGAACAACAACCGGGAATAATTTATTCCTTAAACTTGCTCTCGAGGGATACCGTCACGTATCCACGTGCCACGCCTGAAATAACGCGTATGACTTATTGGGGCTCGTGTATAGGTGTAAAGAGGTTTCACGGGCCAGTTGAGCGTCAGCGCACCGATCGAGCGACCGGAAGAGCTGCTCCCCCGAACAACACCTCCGCAACTCGTCGGTGGCTTTTATTGGCTTATTTATTTTTACCGCACCTACTGTAAAAGTACATACCACCAATACTTTTACTTTCTCCGAGCGGGAGCTGAGCACACAAGGGCGCCTGTCGCATTTTTTTACGATCCAGCGTGCGTCATGTGTTCCACGACTGCATTATACTATAGAATTACCTTTTTTCTCAGCTACAAGGGCTCAAGGAGCTCGGAACCTTCGTTAATTTTTTTTTTTTCAAAACCCCCAGTCCCTGACGTCTCGGAAATTGTCCTGTCGGAACGTACATATTGAACGTTGGTACCTAAATCATTCAAACGTTTAACAATACGTCTATTGTTATCGTTATTTTGAGAAAATGATAATATATCACAGTAAATGAAACCTACGCCATAATTTGCAATGAAGGGCTATTTATGAGAACGAAATTTCATTAGCGAAGATGTATAAACCGACCCGGCGAAATGGGATTCGTCAATTGAATTTATACGCAGCCCTTTGGTGCTGCATTGGCCAAACGTAATTAATCTTGCGAAAAAAGTACCCATACGCTCCCTTTAATTTAACAGAGAGCAGCAGTATAGAGCATTATATCCCCGGGCATATGTGCCGATGGCTATCGGAGCCGCTAAAACAGTCACCGTAAATTCAACCATGGCCCCACACACGCGCGCGTTCGCAAATGAGGAAAAAGTTTGCGTTGGTCGGCTAATCCGGTTCTTCAAAAAATATAATTCAAAGCGAGCTCTTGCGTGTCGCGTGTGAGTATATACTTACCCACACCACGAAATTGCGGGCTATTATTTTGCGTGCGGCGTTTATGGTTCATTACTCCGAGGCAAATGAGGATTTGCGCCCATGTGGACCTATATGTGTTCGCGTCGTAAAAACTCACTCTACGCTCACCCGCACGCGCGCAATTGAAAGTTCCCGTGCGTTGATGATCCTCCCACCTGACCCTCCTATGTAGTATACGCTTGTACGCATACATATTCAAATACGCACATGCGAGCGCTGGATTAGTTAGTTTCATCAAACATTTTTCACACGTGCATCCGATGTGTGTGCATATATACTAGGTGCGCTCTTTTGATCGGCTCCCCTGCCTCCTCGGAACACGTATGGGCGTTTTGTTCGAGTTTTTTTGTGTCACCTCACTGAAATAGTTCCAATAAAAATGATGATTCGGGGACCCGAGTACTTCCGTAAATGTTTTTTCACGCATAAATTTTTGAAAGCAAAAACACGTATCCCTTTGATATGACTTGTCTAACCGGATGCACTACGAAAAACCACGCCAGCTATGCTTTGACCAGGGCACCATCGCCTTTATAGCGGCTCTATAAATAATGGCCGTAAAAATATTATATGTTTACAGACGCAACGAAACACGCAAGTAGGTATTTGTGGGGAGACCGAGAACGGTGTAATAAAATATGAATGTACGCGGACAGGTGAACGCGTTTACTCTTTTGAAGTGCAAAGTATAGAAGTGGATGGCTGATTTTTTTTTTTTTTTTTTTTTTTTTTTTTTTTTTACACCACTTAAAAGTAACGTGCCAATTAATTAGCGATGCTTCGAGCCCACTATCATGCATTTTTGTGCGGACTCTTGTACAAACGATCATATTTTTTATTTAGCGCGACATAGCCACTTTGCACGTGTTACATGTATGATGTTTACACTCGATGCCGCTAGATTTGCTTTTCAAAATCATATTTCAAACGCAAAATTGAAAAATGAACAACCCGCAAAGGCGTTATTTGTCGAGTCAGTGATAAAAAAAAACAAAAAAAAAAAAAAAACCAACACCAACAGCTACGTAAATTATTCAGGTGAAACGGCGCGTGGTGTGAAATAACTGCCGGAGTAACAGCCGCGTACAAACAATAATTGTTTTGCACTTTCACAACCAGATGATATTATTTGCTGAAAATGCGCGCGCGCGAGCAAAACGCAAAACGTTCTATAAATATATAATATAGAAAAACCCGTGCCTCCGAGGTGATGCCCATCAGGAAATGAAGAGGGAGAGGGAGAGCTGGCCTCTGCATGGCACGTGATTGAGGTCTCTCGGGAAACGGTAACACGAGCAAGCACACACATAACGGCGCAATTATGGCCACGGGAGCGTTTGTCAAAACCACCAAGTCGGCGCGTCTTATATTTGCTCTCTTCATTTCTACTGCTCGAGGCGCGCCGAGGGGGTGGGGCACGCCGGCCAAAAATATCCTTACGCGCGGCCGAGCGAGAGACGATGACCCCTACGTAGGTATACCGGCTCGGACGATTACTGCAGCCGTCGGGGAGCATCACCCCTATGCACTTGTATATGTAAGTACATGTTGTCTGTGGTTACTCCAATATGCGTTTATTACTACGCAAGTATATGTGGCGTTGGTTGCTTAGCGAATTCGTCAGCTGCGTATAGTGCACCACCGCCACGGGGAGGAGAGCCGCCACCGTCGAGAGGCTCTCGGAAATTTAATATTCCTGCATTACGCTCGGCTCCTCTATACGTTAGGAAGGTATATATATATACGTGCCTGCGCCGGACTTTCGTGGATTATCCAACGCTCGGTCCGACTGCGGTCTGCATCGCAGAGTCTATAGTGTTTTCCTCCTCCGGTGCCTCCCTCGATCATCCGACCCAACGTGGACGCACGAGCGTATACCGTGAAGTCACCATTTAGCCAAAATTTACTTTCGTTTTAATTTCTTAGGAATGAGTCGTCCAAGCGCGATTCCGAAGGCCCGAAAATTAAATCCAAAGCCAACTTGTTGGCCTCTCTTTGTCCCTCTTTTATTTTTCTGGTCACGGGCGTATAACAGCGCCTTAAGAGAGAAATGGGGCGGGAGGGGGGTGGAAACCTCCCGGAAGCTTCGCTTTGAACTCTAAATTGGAAGCGTTTGTTCAGTTGTTACTCCTCCTCCTCCTCGTCCTCTTGTCTCTCGAGCAGAGTGAAACCCTGTGGAGCGCGGCGCGCAAATTACTCGTAAGGAGAGAGCTGAGGAGAGGTGACGTTGAAATTGAGTGCTGTTTGCCCGAGCAACCTTCGCCCTTGTGCAACTCTGCTTGGGCAAATCGTATAATTTTCACTCCTCTGGTTTCAATTGCTCTTTCCACGATCAGTTTTTTTTTTTTTTTTTTTTTTTTTTTTCGTGCCACCTCGACAATTTCGTTTATTCGTATATGAACAGAAGTACCTACCTCCCTATACTCGTCATTTTTATGCCCCACCCCACTCCTGCTCGTGTAGAATCGATCCACGCGTATATAGCCTGTAATTTTGACACCATATAGCTGCCGCCGAAGTATGGATAAATGGCGTCATTTTTCAAAAATTACACCTTTCACAACTTATTGCACGTATACTTACAATATATACCTACAAGTTAATCTTACGGAGTTCGTACAAGAGTCATACTCGCAGCAGCGCCCGCTCCGACCTTGCGGCATCACTTTGGATCGAACGATAAAATGTCCATCAAGCCAACGTTAGTCATACACCAACTCGGTCGACTTTAACTATTTCAGAGCGTTTGACCACTTGTCGCCCCAGTGTAATATAGAGCGAGTCGGCTCCGCGATCGCTTCACGCTTTCAATCGCCGCCTCGTACATCGTCATTTATACGTGTGGCTCAATGTCGATACCTCGACGTGCTATACTCAAATCGTTGTACAAATGAAAATTTATTGGGCCTGCGTTTACGTTTGTAACTCGGACACGCTCACTCTCGAGATCAGGGCGTTCGAAAACAAAAACATTATGCTTCGGCTACAACGAAACGAGAGCTTTACGTGGGAAATTCATCTTTCCGTCTTTGTACTTTGTTTATGCCAACACTCCCGTGTGCGTACAGCATTTAAGCGTCGACTCGATCTCTGGAAATTCCGCGTCGGAGGTGACGCATATTACCCACTGGTGTGCCGGGGATGGATTTTCACTCCCCAGAAAATGGTCGGGCTTTTTGTTGCTTCTGCCCTGATTTTTCGTGAGTACAATAATGTATACGTATAGATACCAGATATGTAGGCGTATCGATTTTATTTCGGTTTCTGCAGTCAAGGACGCCGGGATGATCAAATTTCGTTTCTCCGGGGTTGCGGTTATTTCAAGTGAAACTGGAACACTGGGCGCCGAATTTGCAAGGCAAAGCTACTTTATCCTCCCCGCATCGAAGATTCGTACCGATGCCGATGTCTTCGGATCGGCAGGCTATACTTTAGGCGCACCACGTCGTAAAATGTTGCAGAGCGAATTTCGCCATCTCGCACGTCCGAGACACGCTTTTGCTCGATCGATACGTCCATTTTGCATTAAAATGCTACATTGTGCGATTCGGTAGCTTCGAGCGTGTAAAACAAAATACCTACAATGTAGATACAGAGTATTGTGTGCCGAGTGAGATTATCTACCCCTCCCGGGGGGGGGGTGGGGGCAAAAATGTGGCGCGTTAAAACGAAAGCCACTGCCTCTCCTTCCAGGGTATACATATACGTATAGTGTACCTGACGCATCTCGCATGCATAATACTATACTACTGAGGTCGGCCCGGCGAAAAATGTACGCGCACCCCCCTTCTCACCGTGACAAGACTGAAGTTTAATTTTTAAGGCCTCTTTGCTTTTCTAATTTTCTCCTTCGCGCTAGCCACTGAAAAGAAAAAGCCAAGAGGGCGGGGCGGGAGGGGGGAAAGGAAGGATGTTCGCGGAGTGCTTTATTATTATGAAAATTGCAGACCTCAGCCGCGGCTGTCGTCGACGACGGGCTTTTTGGACTCCGCGTCCTGGAAAATTTCACCGCCCGTCTGCCACTTGAAAATCTCGAACGTTGGGACAGTACAGTTGTGGCGTTGAACACTTTTGCTTTTAAGGATACATTTTTGGTAAAAGTTTTTTAATAATACTTATACCCAGAAATTAATTTAATTTAAATACTCCATCAACTAAAATTCGAGGGCTCTCGGTGGTTGTCGTCTCAGAAAACAATTCTCAGTTTTGTTTCACTTTGTGGATTTACAATTTACGGCAAAAGTACGATAATAAGAGCATCCTTCAAGCTATATGTACATGGTAAAACGTGTGGAATCTAAGATACCTTCTGGCGAGTTGAAGCTACAGCACTAAAAATTCTCTCTTATACGCGGTGTATGCACAATTTTCGTACTCGACGTCCATTTTGGTTTAATTTGGCATGCTCTGGAATTTTCATCAGCCAAAATCTCCATTCCGTGGCTACCAACTTGAAAAAAACCACACCGATGGCAGTGACGTTTATGATACGTTTTCTAAAAAAATATTTTTTTGGCCTTATGATTTATTGTTTTTTGTTTTTTTTTTTTTTTAATTTTAAATTTCACGTACGTGCTGGCACGTGAATATTATCACTGCGTACATACAGATGGGATTTTCGTCATTAGTATTCTCTGTGTCACTCGTGTGCGGCATAATTATTTTGTAACATGTGCTTGAAAGAGAAGGTACGAAGATTTATGCAACGCATACGGTACCTTTCGCAAACGAAATACCTACTCTTGAAAAATTTTTTTTTTTTTTTTTACTTTTATTAGCCATGATCCTCTTCCTTTTGATAAAATCCACTGGGAGGTGTTATTGAAATACGTTCTGCGAAGGGGCTTTTTTCTCCGCTGTCCCTTCTCCTCACTATACCCCTCGCTAGAATTTACGTCGGATACATGTCTCATAAAAATGCCATGGAATATCGGCTGCATTGATTTCTCACTTCCAAGACGTCCAATCTCGAGTAAGAATTTCACGTAAGGCGCAAGAAAAATGTGCTTGCACTTTTTCTCCAGCTGTTCAGAACGAGAAGGATTTCTGGTTTTACAATCTTGCGATTTATTTAATTTCACGTTGAATGGGCCCAAAAGTATACTTGGCTTCCCATAAGTATAGGTACTTGAACAAAACGAGGGACATATTATATACATAATGATTGTATACTCTAAACCAATTAGTCGTACGATTTTTCAGTTGTATCATTAATACCCTTGTGCCAAATCCTGTATGAAGAATTTGTCGATAAAAATATGTTGAACCAAAGTTTGGGTGGGGTCACTTGCGAGCTTTTATATAATGAATAGTGAGACGTCAAAAAGTACCTACATACTATTCATCGGCGTCATGATTAATCAAAGAGAAAAACTAGCTCGGATAAGCGATCTTTATCGCGTGTACGTAGGTCGAAATGAGTAGGAAAATAAAATAAATCGAGGGAAAAGCATTTTTCATCATCACACTTATCACCCCCGATAGACGGACGGGATGTGGGTACGCGGCTCACGTACAACGTGTACTTGCGCTGCAACGCTCGCGGATCATCGATCCTCCTTTCGTCCGGTGTTCACGCACGCGCGCTTGTATGGATGTGACTGCGTGTAAAATGTATTTATGTGATTTCGAGTGCTATATAGTGGCGGTAATCTTGGGAAATTCCGGAAATTAAAGCGATACCATAACATAAATATATACTTGGACGTCTATACGAGGCAAGACGGAGTAAGAGAATACAGGACCTACTCGGTTGAAAACTATATATATTTCACGTGTGTCGAGACTCTTTGACGGCAAATCCTCGGATTATAGTACCAATAGTCGTGGCGAAGAAAATACGTTTCATTAGATTAAGAGCTCGGGGTAATCCATTAAACTAATGCACGCGAAAAGTAACGAATAAGTATAAAAATTGAACAAATTTCCATCCGTTGACGATGTAAAAGTTCCCCCGATCGCGTCGTTTGCGCGTCAAATGCGCGTGAAATGGAAACCTCCGCTGGGAAAGGTACATAGTGTACATGGTATATACGCTGGCTGGAGCAGCTCATCCGCTCGTAAGCCGATGATGTAACGGTGCGATAGCGCCTTTTTTTTTCACGCCAGCTACAGCCAACCGCGCGAATTAAAAATCACTGAGAGTGGATGGTTCGTTCTCTCTTATGTGAAAACTTGAAACTAAAGAGCATCGAAACAAAAAGCACTGCACGGGTGAATTTCACCCGGTCTTACAGTCTCGAGCACAAAAATCATTAAAAAAAAAATGCCCCGAAACGTGATAGTAGGGATGCGTTACCTGCGTTTCCCGGGTAATGGGAAATCGGCAAGGAAAGCGAGAGCGGATATTGCTTCCACGGTCGAGCTCACGTCGTCGCCGTTCCGTCGAATGTTGTACGTGTTGTGTTGAATGTTCCCCTGTACATAGTACTCGGGTATACCTAGGTAGTTATATGATAATATATGTATATCCATGTAGAGGCTCGACAGAGCTGGACACGATCGGCATGGACGAGGCGGCCCGTTGTCAAGGGACGATGACCCTGTACCCGCAGGTGTCCCCTGCGTGCCGAGAGCTGCCGCTACTTCGATTTATCGCCGGCTCCCTCGCTTTGGCTTGGCCACTGGTGGCCCCCCACTTTATCGAACTCCTTACGTCCCTTTCGATTCCTATCTCTGGGGATCTGACGAGGCATTTTTTTTTTTTTTTTTTTTTTTTTTTTTTTTCTAAAAAGCGAGCCCTAGTGTGTATGCCGTGTCTTCGCCGATGGAAAGGGGCCATTCGATGTAACTCGGGAATCGTTACACGGAGCGTGACTGGAGCATTTGTTTAAATTATTACCGATGCTGCCTCCAATTTCGGTGCGCCTCAAAACTACGGTATACCCACCCTCGTACATCGTGGAAATCGATTCTCGCGCAATACAAATAATGAATTATTACATTGTACCTATTTGCGTGATTCGTGATGGTGTATATTAGGTAATGGTTATACCCTCTCGCCAATCGAATGTAATCACGTGATATATATTTTCATTTTGTGAATATTTTGTTATTTATCAACTCAAATACATTGGATTCCCGCCCATTGGTCGAAATTATGCCAACGCCCGATTATGATGATCTTTGAAAGGATCTGCAATTGAACCGATCGGATTAAATCATCTCGAACGTATAGGTATAGGTATGCTCGCGTATGCAGTTGGTGCGGTATTCGTAGTAGGTGTATGTGCACGATATTTCGTCAAAATGTATGCATTAGGAATCGACATCGGTTACCGGTGTAAATTTGCCGCAATCAGTGCCGCAACACAATCAGACGAAAACCCTTTACATGACAACTGCAACCGACAGCAGCAGCTGTTGGATATCGTAATTTAATAACGCGCCTCCAATTAGCGAGCTGCAGCCGGGGAATCCCACCGACAATACGCGCCCTCCCTTTCTTCTCGGCGTTTAACACCAATGGCTCCCGAGATAAAGCTGCCGCTCGCTCGATTGCTTTTTTCCTTCTTTTATTTATTGCGCCACCTTTTTCCTTCTCTTTTCAAATGCAATTCCAGAGGGACAAGCCATAGGCAAACAAAATCAAAAGAAAAAGAGCCCCCCGGTATATACGTAGTACTTGCACCGATGCCCGCAACTTCGTATAGTGGTGGTACCGGTTCGGCTCGGACTTTATAAAATTTATTCAAATTCATTCAAATCGGAGCGGCAGAATCTCCAGAGCATATATGTACATATATAGAGGGGGTTGCATTGCAAATTAAAAACACCACCCCACATGTCCTAGTTTATTTTTTTTTTGTTTGATTGGTAGCGCCACTTTGTATGTTTATGCGGTTTGCGCAGTGTAGGTATTGACCACAATGGATTTTCCGGTGTTTCAGGTCGAACTGAAGCCGCTGCGCGAGACGAGCATAGCCGTGCCAGCGCAGCCGCCAAAGTTGCCGGAGAAGAGAAAGGCCGAGGACACGGACGCCAGTAAAGACTTGAAAAAGGTATAAACTTGATTGTCTATAACAAGTAAACATTCTAATTAATTATAATTGTACCCTCAAATCATACATAAATTGTAATTGTAATGTAAAGGTACACAAGCTACTTACCTGCTTATACATCGACATACCCTCGCCAACAACTGCGAGTATACGTTTCGTGCCAATTATTGCTAACGAGCGGAGCGGAGCTTCCCAAGTTGTTGTTGCCTCGCACCCCGCCCCGTAATACGAGGTATACAGGGGTAGGGCCAAGCATTCTTTTACTGCCCCATTCGGCAGCGGCAGTTGCGCGATTGCTCGTCCCGACTCTCCTCCTCTGATTGTTTTAGGCACCGTTGTAATGTATATGATAACGTATATACATGCAGGGTGCTTGTGCTGAACGGGGATCGTCGATGATTACGATAACGGCAACGGATTATGATTCGTCGTTTTGCTTCCACATCTCCACCATCTCGTTTCTTTATCCCCGGGGAAAATCAATTGTTCTGCCAACCACCCCTCAACGTTACCATATCACCATCGGCTAGCCGGGTTCTTAACGTTTTCCTCTCCGCGATTACGCACCTGTAATCCCGATCATCCCGCCGGTCCAACCAAAACGGAGATCCCCGGCATTCAGACGAGCCGCCAGCAACACGTGTACCTATGTATACCAATAGATATATATTTACAACATATTATGCTCCATCTACGTTACATCCATAGTTTTACGGATTCCCCCATACCTTTTTTACACATTGTACATCAGCGACAACTTACCATACATGAGCGACTCGCGTCACCTATTTTGGCCCTGCGTCGATCTTATCTAATCGGCACGTCGCGCAGTCCCGACTGCTCTCGTTTTCCCTCCGCGGCCTTGCTCCTCCTCTATCTCTCCGCAGTAGACGTGCCTATGTGTACAGTATGGCGCGCGCTCTATTGTTAGCCCAGGGGGGGGGGGCTGGTGTGCCGTCGTCTATACCAGCCTGGGCCAAGCTCGCTCGCGTCTTATTCTTGACTCCGCGAGCTATTCTCCCTCCTCGTTTACTGATGCTCGGCTGCACTCTATACCGCGATACCTGTACCCATCGCGTTTCTATTCATTTCGTTGTCTTGCCGATGCTGCGGCTCGTCCGTATGATGCGATTTGACCTGCACCTTGTATTTTTAGTCCATCAAATGGTTTACGCAATCGCGCACCCCTCTTTCTTGCATTGATTCCACCTGTACGTGGCGCGTATAGTTTATGTATTGTACGGGCTAGCTTCGCCGTATAAAAATTTCATCGTGACTCCCATCCGTCAATTTAGCCTCGGAGTCGCCTTTTTTGCGCTCCAGCCCCCTCTTGGAAAATCGCTCGCGAAATTCGACAACTTGGCCGCCTTTTACGGCGGATATACGGTAGCGGCGCGGCGTTATTAAGTCGCTCGATGTATAATCTCTCGGGAACAGAGAGACAGCGTGGTGCTCGTAAATCGCTGCTCCCCACCCCCCTCCCAACCATAAAAGAAAGTTATATCGGGCAATCTCTTTGGTTGTACGTAGCTTGGAAACGCACCTGCGAATGGCATTCGCGTCTAGGCGCGGGCTCTTCTCAACTCCCTTTCTTTTTGGATGGTGATTTACCAGCGAGTCGTAAAAACAATCATCGTTCTTTCGGTGCTGGCTCGTAAAAAAATTCTCGCAGTCGGGGTTAAATGTGGCACGCTCGGGTTCATAACGTCACGACACGAGCACAGCATTAAACTGCGGGCCAGTGGTTTGACCGCTCCAAACTTCTCCGGGGGATTACAAATAGTTGCGGGTTCATTCAGCTCGGCTCCACTCCACTTCTTCTTCTCTTTTTTTTTTTTATAGCAACAGGCGACAAAATCTTCTTTTTTTTTTTTTTTTTCATCGCAAGAGCTCCCACGCTCTTTTATTGTTTTTTTTTTTTTTTCCACGTATATCTGACCTTCTCCGGCTCATGCTTGGCCTACATATTTTTGTATCGGTAAACAAACGCACGTGCTCTGCCAAGTCAAATACCGCAAGATCGACTGCCAGCCGCCGAGATGGAGTGTAAGGGGGAGCGTTATGAATTCACGATCGGGAGTGTGTGTGTGTGTCTGACGTTGTCGGATTTTATTGTCGCTTCTCTCCTCCCAATGACATCAATTTCGTCGTCTTTGTCATTAGCTGAGGCTGAAAAATAATGTCATCCAACTGACAACTGACACTTCAAACGTCGATTCTAGGAAACATATTTTTTTGAAAAACCGCAAGCGCAAGCGACTGATTCTTTTTTTTTTTTTTTTCATCATCACGCGTAGGGAAAACAAGTTCTCCTCGATGGCCTCGGTAATTCGTGTAATATACGTCAATTTGCCGTGCGAATCGATTACCTCGCCACCACAATTACCAGATGCCGTACAGTTTCCTCAATCGAGCGATGACGGACCCATGTTTTTCTCCTCTCTGGCGAATACATCGGCGACTCCCGGGAAACGCGTCAATAATCGATCACATCGCGCGCGATGGCTCGTGAAAATTTCACACCAAGCATTCAACCAGTCGCGATCGGCTCCACGGGCACGATTCTTATCATTTTTCCCCTCTGAATGAAAAAATAAAAATAAAAAGGAAAAATTGCCACCATCCCAACTGCACCTTCCGATCAGTATGCATCGCGACCCCTTATTGGCTCATCCCCCTCTGTTTATTTATTCATGCTAACGCGCTCCTCCTCTCCATAATAGCCACTCGGTATACATATAATATATCTACATCTTCCCTCGCGACGTTCTGCCTCTTTCTGCTAAACTTTTGCCTCTCCCTTTTTTTTTCGAAACCGAGTATCGCAGCTCTGCTGGCTTCTTTAGCATTTCGCTGTATTGGATAAGGTATACGCTCGAGCTTCCCGTCAATTTTCATCGCTCGCGTACATAATAAATAGAGCCGAAGGTGAAACGAGAATTGATCGCCGAAAGTTGTAGTCCCCTCGTCCCTCGAGTTGGCCCCGGAGAATGAACAAGCCAAAAGACCCTTTTCCCCTCCATTTTCTTATCGAAATCTTTTTTTTTCTTCGGAGGATAAAGAGAAAGAAGGGAGGACAGGGGGCCAATATTACGGAGAATCAGCGAGTCAGTCCCGCACAAAGAGGGAAGGAGCACGAGGAGGGGGCGGGGGGGGACTGGTTAGATAGATCGTCGCTGTCGTGCTCACCGAGTGTACGCGTACCATACTTACACACACGCGTGTAGAAGCTGACGTACCCCAGAGGGAGTCGCTGATCAGATAGGAGGGAGGAACTCCCGTCGTCCTTCTGCCCTCGTGTGTGCTGGCATTGTACGGGACTTGGTGCGCGCGTGGGTGTATAACCACCCCGTACCCGCTCCTGTGGAGATTGCGCCTCGAAACAGAGTCCAGAGAATAAGAGTGTCGTGAGGGGCCATTGCCAGCGATCGAAGGCATCGCGTTCAGAATGCGGGTGTAGCTCGGCGGGTGAGATTCCAAAAACGCGCAAAAGCCGGGGTGTGTTTCCAGTCCCCAGGTGACGATTCGAGGGTCGAAGTAACTCGGCTGAAGCCAAAAAAACTTTTAGTCGTGGTACCGAGCGGGAGCTAGCTCTTTCACGTGGCAGACTTCCTCTCTTACGAAGGGGGAACAAAAAATGCTCGCGCGTCAAAGGCACCTCGGCCGCGGAGTCGGCTCTTGATGCGGGCGTGCGCGCATATATCTATAATGCACGCCTTTGACGCGCGGGGCTCTCTTTTCACACCTTTTGCGCTCGAAGGGGTCCCTCCGTCTCTGTTGTCTCTCTCTCTCTCTGCCGACGGGTTTTCCATCCCCAAATTGTTGTTGTCCCTATACTTCCTTTTTTTTTTTTTTTTTTTTTTTCCATCGCTGTAATTGACTGCAAGATGCAATGTAATTCGTGTTTCGCGTTGACTCGATTACCCGTGTTGCCAGGGGCTGCAAAACATTGGTTTCCAATAAAAATGTAAAGCATCGCTGAAAACAAACCTCTCGTGGGAATTTTGCATTACCTACTCGAGCTCTTTTCAAGTTTATTTGTACGGAGCAAAAAAAAAAAAAAAAAAAAAAAACAACGTGGTACCATAATTATTTGGAAAAACATGTACATTATCCTCAAATAATTAATACCCGACGATAATGACGATATACGAGCACTCGTGTACACGTGTACAGTTATATACGTATGGAGGGTATTATGTTTTATCGGATTACAAAAATCCTCGCTCGCCCAAACTGACGTACTTAACGAGTTCCGGCTCTCAGTAGTAGAGGCCGCCGAATGCTCAGACTCGCTTTTCTGTGCGATTGCACACCTGCCGTTACAGGTATATAGGTGCTATGTACCTGAAGCTCTTCTCCTCATTAAAATCTCGACGTCGGTTGCTCGTGGATTTTCTCTCTCTGTCGTGCATGTCTTTTCGTTATTTGCACTATATATTCGTCTGCCACCACACTTTGACAATTTTCCTTTTTTTTTTTTTTTTTTTTTTTTTTTTCATCCCCGAGTCGACTTGGGCAAGAGTTGCACTAAAGATCAAAAAGGGAGACCAACCGCTGGATTTTCGAGTAGATCTTTCGTAACGAAGAGCTTCGTCCGCTACTCTTTTTTTACTTTATTTTCTTTTAAAGCTTGTTACGGCATACTAATCTGCTGCCAGCTGCCGCTGCAACAGCTGCTCCCGGGACTTTTTTCGTCAACTTTTGCGCGACGCGCCAACTTTTTTCGAGCTTCTTTTCCGCACTCCTAGTTTTGGAACTCTTTTTAAAACCATACATTTGAAGTGTACGTAGCTATCGATGGACATTCATAAAAATAATTATATAAAGTGTGTGCTGGAGTCTTTTGTTGTAATATAATTAAACAACACAGCGTCCGAACGACTGCCCGCAGTTTTTCGGTACCCTCGCACGAGCGTTCTCTTTTTCGTCGCGAAATTGCATTTCGAGTTGGCAAACGTGTTTGAAAAAAAAAAGAAATTTTTTGAATCATAAATTCAGCTGTAGGAACATATGTGAGGCAAACACAATAATTTCTCAAGTGCAGTGAATTCATAAATATACATAATAGAACTCGGCTCTTTGCTGCGAAATTTCACGCGCAGTGTATTTTTATCCGCAAGGTAATAGCTAATAAAACTGGTACTCCATAAAAGCTGTACGTTTTCCTGAAAAATGTGTTGCTTTGAATTAAATTCTTGTGCGAATTTCAGGCACGCACGCGAGTGTATGCGCTAGAAAATAGAATCGAAACAGTATTTACCCACTCGGTGTTTTTTTTTTTCCCCTCGAAATAATTTTTGCGCGTATAATTAAAAGTAAACATCGCAATGCGATTACGAGCTCATGGGGTCTAAGGTAGTAAAAAAAAGTAAAGAATATCTTAGATGAGAGCCAAATGGTTCATTATGAAATTAAACTTTTAAAAAATTATCAAGTATATGGTGTACTTATACGCCACGTAAAATTGACATTGATTTATTATTTTTAAGGAAAAATGATCATTGACAATAACCCTAAATACCAACCATACACTGCACTGCTACAAAAAAAAGAGGGACGAAAATTGTAAGCCCCGGAAACGATCAAAGTAGGTCAAGAATTTCCTAAGATACGACACACGCGCACAAAGCCATCAGACATTTTTCCCGCAAGGACTTGATTTGATACTCTGCGAGGAAAAAAATGACGCTCACGCGGAGCCCAGTCTTTTTTTCAAGCCTGCAAATGCGATTTGCGTAATTTTTTTTCCTCCGTGCCCACCCGTCGGCACTCATAATCGGATTCAAGGCCGTGCAACAATGGAAATCCCTCTGACGCAGACTGGATGCCCGAAAGCCACCGAGTAATCCCATGCGCGGGCGTCGCCAATTGGTGCTGTCAAAACGACATTTCGGCCGAAAAACAAACAAGTAAAAAAAGAAAAACGCACTCGTATCCCTCATCTCGACCGAAAAAACGCGGACGGCTAGCGAATCACGGGGGTGGCCTTTTAACGTACATACATGTACACGCACTATGGCAAACTAAAGCCGCAACAGAGGAAAAACTCGGGGGCCCCTTTAAATGCAGATAAAGAGGATGGGGGTATGCACGGGAAGGGAGCTTTGTGCATTGTACTCGCGAGCGCCGCCGATGTTTGCGCAAACTGGCTACTTTTTCCTTTGACCGGTGCTTCTGGCCGAGACGCAACGATGGAGGGGGTCAGTTTCCCCGTTGTATCCCTGTCAGCGCAAACCCTACCTAGTTTTTTTGTTCATTTCTTTCTGTTTTTTGTTGCAGGCCAAATTGGAAACCAAGGCATTGAAAGCGAAGAGGCCCGGCTTCACGGACGAGCGCTACAACGAGACGAGCTACTACGTCGAAAATGGTCAGTATCCTACACAATGCAGTGTTGTTATTACCTATTTTTTTATTACATCTATGTATCTTTTTCTCTTTTTTTCTCTTTTTTTTTTCTCTTCGCGGGGACGTGCATTAAATGTTTCCGAGACGGGGACAAACCACCGGCTGAATGTATTTTTTTATCCGCTGCCATCGCCTCTCCGTGCAGTCATTGAGCTAAAATGTTTGTATTTACCGGTACAATTGATTATTTTAAAACTGCACTTGGGGGGAAAACGAGAGTGAAAATTTTAGGAGCACGAGTCGGAGGAGGAGTAGGTATAGACGCAGACTGCGCCAAACGGGCGCTCGTGTACACCGGACGCGCCGGTATTGACAACCGATATCTGTTCCACATTTGAATAATAGATTCGGCGTGACTGCACCAGAGAAGCCATCCACTACCTACTATCTACACGTAGTTGCATTTTTCTTTTTCCTTTTTTTTCGGCTCGGATTTCCCAATAAACTCCCGCGTCGCGAACAAGAGGATTTATTAGCAACTCCCGTACACACTCGACTCGACGAGCCGTAAAAGTAAGTAAAAGGGAGAGGGGGGGGGGGTGGCAAAAAACTTGGCGTGTGCTGCACACCTTGGTCCAAGAGGGGCGAGAGGAAACTTTTCTTGAAATCTCTCAAAAAGCGCGTGAAGCGATCGGGAGAGGTGCTCCCATTCGGGATCAGTGATGAAACTTTGATGACATCTCCGAAAGCAGGGATTTCCCACCATACCCTCTTCCTCTCTCGCCGTGGATGTTATCGGGTTTTTTTTTTCCCTTATGCCTCCACATCTTTTATATTCACATAATATCTACTTTCACACTTGGATGACCAAATGGATTTTAATGTACTTTTATCGAGCGGTACAGTGGGATTTTTCTTCATCACCAAAGTCACTTCTATATACTTACACACCTCGTCACAGTGCGGGACCTACTAGTTTAGATTAAATTTGTCGTGCACCATTGGATAGAGGGTCACTCGGAGCGAGCATGTACACCTGGCGAATTTGAATGGACGCGCCGAAAGTTGTTGCGCAACTTCTCGAATGGCCATTTTTAATTATTTCGCGTGTAATGGAACTTTCCACGAGTCTCTTTACAAATTAGGTAGTCTCGTCCCCCTGCCTCGCTGCTCCCCCGCAAAGTTTTCTCATAACCACGAGCTAATTTTTTCCTGCTATGAAATTGTAGCGGTCTTCATTGTGTCTCTTGAACCGTTCACTACCGCTGTAATTGTATTTTTTTTTTTTTCTTTTCGTATACAATCCCGTTATTTCGATAATTAGTTTTCAAGCTTCGGAGGGAAATATTTATAGCCTCTGTCAAAAAAGCCTGCCAGCAGAGCCCTCGAAAAAAAAAAACCCCTTGTCAGAGAGTAGCAATCCGTGGGCGCGTCGTTTCGGCGGACTCGCGAGTCCAAACGCAAAAAGCTCGCGTTGCCATCGCCCAATGAATTCGTCATTCGGCGCGTTTTCGTGCACGTAGGTGTCGAAAGAGGCGGAAGAAGAAAAAAAACACGCATAATGCACAGGCAGGGGAGATAGACCGAAGCGAAAAATAGAAACCAGAGATGAGAAGAAAGCCGCCGCGGAGCGTTTAAGCTCTGGCGTCCGGCCAGATCATTTTGCAAAATAAAGGCTATCTTGGGTGAAAAATAGGTCCTAGGCCGAAAGTACACGACAACAAAAGAGGTGCACGCGGAAAGAGGATGCTCTGTGCTCGCTCACTGCGTACTTATTTATACCTTTGCCGTCGTCTCGACGACGCGTAAATAATACAATGCTGCACTCGCCAACCAATTCTGTTTTTTTTTTTTTTTTTTTTTTTGTTTTTTTCATCCCTCTTCGTCCTTATTGCTATTGAATCAAGCCGAGTGACGTAGCGCAACGTATACAGAGACCATGCATTTTTAATAACGAGTCGAATCGGGATTAAATAATTTTTTCACCGTTTATTCTTGATTGATATTTTTTCTTTCGGCATCGCGATGAAAAATATCGAAAAACCAGCCAGCGCATTATGAGCGTTCGAATGGCTTACTCTCCCGAGTTCTCTTTTCAAGTATAATATCTATATATACGTGCTATGGACTGCTGGATTCAAATATATTGCGTCCCAAAGGTTTTTTTCGTGCTTTTCTTTCGTCCAAAGTACAAGTGATTCGGCCCTCAAGGGAACGTCACTGTAAAATGCAAATGTCTTCCAAACGCGAAAGTAAAAATTACCACCAACAAGGTCCTCGCTGATGACGCGTCACTGTTGAATAAAAAAAAAGGACTGACGCAATAGCTCGCAAACAATTGCACTCGTTTACACCTGACACCCTACCCCCCCCCCCCTCTGGACGATCTTTGCATGCAGAAACGCCTCGAAAGGAAAACACACGAGTAAAGAGACGCGGAGGGATTTGCAGAGCTAAAGCAAGTAAATCAATGGCAAAGTCGCCTTCCTTTCTCGCTACACAAGTGTGTGTGTGTATACGTATATAGGCGTGTACAGCTCCACGGAGCGAAAAAAGCCTCGCCGGAACAAGGTCTACGTGATTCAAATCTAGATCCGATGGCATCTCTCCCTCCTCGAGGGTAGGGGGCGTCCACGGGCACGTGCGCTATCCAACCCGGGAGAATCCTCCGTATTCCGTATAGTGCTAATGCCAGGCGGACGCTCTACCTCGGCGAAACGTATTTCGCGACCCTCTTGCATCAGCCGCACGGTATATATAGCACGTGCTTCTGTGTGAAGGAAAATCCATCGACAAGCCTTGTTGTGTATACGCGCAAGTATACCTAAGTATACAGACACACACGAGGAGGGAGCACCTACACAAGTGATTGTATTCACCTGGTGCAAGGAGAGGGTGAGGGGGCGATCTTACGATGCGATCTCGAGAATCCGATCGATCCAATAAGGGCCCCCCGCGGGCGAGTGAAATTTCTTCGACCGGGCAGGTGTTGTAGCAGCGGTGCACCCACGAAATATACCCACCTTTTACGACCCTCGCACTATATGATACACATATATATATATGCACCCTCTCGTGAAATGAGGTCGTATTAATTTATTATTGTACAAGGAGTTTGTGGTTTGTAGTTACAGGCGCGAGTAGACACGTTATAGTTTGGTTGTATTGGCGTTAACAGTTTCGAGGTAACCATGCAATATAAGCCGGGATGCATCCAATTATATTGTACTTGATGTAGTTGTATACTCGCGTGCTCCAAATAGCAGCTACGTGGTGGTCATTATTGGTCAAGCACATTTAGCCCCCGTTGGGGAGCGAGGCGCCGTCGTCGTGTGCTTTCCACCCCGGCGCTCCTGTTATACGTGGTGTTTCTTATCCATGCACACCTGCGCGTACATTTATATATCTGTAGATCGAAGCACAGTAGTCCTAAAGGTACGCTATGCTGTATGCGTATATTTTAACACAGCTCAATTGAGTACCTACTCGCATGCACGCGTACACTCGTTACCGACCCGTTTTACCCCCAAACGATATGGGTCATTGGCGGACGAACTTTTCCAACAGTCCTCCCGCGATGAAAGCTACATCGAGCTGCAGTGCATGGCCGTGTAGCTTTTACACCTGACTTACACGGGTGTATCTTCTTGCTTGTCCGGCCACGTCGGAGTCTCTATGCACATGCATACTTATACGTACCTGCTGTTGCTGACCCTCGATGCACTTGATGGTTTCTCTCTTTTTTAGTAGGTAGGTAGGTTTACACGAACTCCGTACAATTTGCTCCATTGCTCCTCAAAGTTGAACACCAGACAGCTGTGGTCGCGGGGGGAGGGGAGGGATGAAATAAAACAGCTGTGCTTTGAATCGATAAGAGGGGTGGGATGGGGGAGGGGGGGGCTGGATCGATGCGAACCTTGCCGAAGCTCAATTAACTGAGGGCGAAAAGGGGTCCGAGAAGGAAAAGGGATGGGTGGAGCGTCGTCTCCTCCTTCAAGTCCCCATCAATAACATCAGAGGAAGAGGGACGGGGAGCTTTGCCACTTTCTCGGATCAAGATTTCCATTTATTTTTATTTGTACGACTCCCTCTTTAACCCCCTCCTCCTCCCATACCCATACATACGTATACCTGCACACACAAACTTATATCTCTCCTCTCGTACGAGTGTGTGTATATATATATATGTACATGGAGTAGAGGTAGGTGATGTGTGTAACGTTGGCACATTACACACGTTTATATATAGTACACAGTACATATATTATGGAGTGTCCGTTTTTTCCCAAATTGAGTTATTGTCAGATCCCACTACCGAAATTGCTTCTCGGCAGCGTCAAACTATATTCATCACGGATTCGAATACTTATACATCGAATAAACTTTCAGCGCAAACTGATCTGGCGTGCCTACTGGCCATCGGCCGTAAATTTATGTACTATACAGCTACAATGAAAAAAAAAAAAAAAATTTGCACTTGCTTTGCCAGTAAGTAACTTTTGTCTTTAGGCTCTATCCATTTTTCTCCCGTGTACACACACACACACAATGTGTTGTGTTTTGGCCCTCGTGCTTCTTCTGTATTTGTTCTCGGAGCACCTGATGCCTTTCATTTTCCAGTCTTCAAGGGCCATCGCCCTGCTGGTCTTTTTTTTCATGATCTCATCCGCTCTTGGCTCTTCTCCCTGCGCGAACACGAGAAAGGAAAAAAAAAAAAAAAAAATCATCCACAACACAAAAGCTCGCCCGTGTTCCCGACGTGCTCTCGCATCTCCTTCTGCTTCTCCCTCTCTCTTTCTTTCACCCTCGTTCTCGAGTGCGTGGCATCTCCGTAATATGGGTTTTTGCGCACTCGCTCGAGCACGTGTGTGTGTGTGTGGGCGTCTTTATTTTTCCGCTTTTGACGAGAGAAAAAGCAGAGGCAAAACGCAGACGCTCCTCTATACCATGCGTCTTCCTAACCCCGGGATTTGCGTCCGGATGAGAAATGCGCGGGGGAAAAAAAATCGCTTCCCGAGACACCCAGCGAAAAAGAATCAAACCGTCCATATAAGTTGACTCTCGCGTACCGAAAGTCATTAACGGAATGCCAAGTGGATTAGCCCCCACCTGCCCGAAGCATCGATAGCTCGAGGAGAAAAATCAAGCTCATGGTAGGGGAGGGGTGAGCTTGCAGAGTCAGCCGAGTGGGCGCGTGTGCAGTCTATCGCTTGCACCGAAACCAGCATCTCGGGATTCAAATTGAATAGAGGCAGTTTATTCCAGCTCGCGAGTCCGCGACCCCCTTGGGATATACGTGTATGTGCAGTCGAGGGAAAAAGTTTTAGCTCGTAGGCTCATCGCCGTCTATTTATCTTCGTCGCTGCGCTGTTTCTCTGTTTGCCGGCGAGCCTTTTTCCCTCCTCTTCCGGGACGCTCGCTCGCCGTACCTTTCGCGATATTAGAATTTCAACTCGCGATGGCGCCGTGCATCGATCGAGTGCACCTTTCTCTCTCCGCGGCGGATAATTATTTTTAAAAAGTCCAATGTATTGCGTTTCCGTGCGTACAGTGATCATATAATATATGCATGCACTGCAGTTTTTATTACTCAGAGTACCTATTGCAATGTTATATTATGCTGCTGCTGGCAGAGCTGGGCGAAACCGCCCCGTCCACGATAGCCGATTTTTTGCCAATTTGTACGGATTGGTTAAACGTATTTTGAGCACGTTGGTTCGACTCGAAATTTCTCCGCCAAGACTCAAAATTCATCCGAACCTGATCAACTTCTGCAAATTCATGACGACTTTGATTCGTTTAAAGGAATCGATAAAAAAACGTTTTTTTTTTTTCTCCACCTAACGACACAAAAATGAATCCCGAAATAAAGTGGAGCCAGTTGCAATTGGTGTGCGCGAGGCATCGGGGTTGAACTATATTGTCCTCGCAAATAATCACGGGTTTAAATCGTCATCGGGGAACAAGTAATCGTTTCGAAAGAATACCCGTGTGCCCTTCTTCGTTTTGGAGTCATCGCATCGAATCGCATTCCCGTCACTCGCGCATTCCACTTTCGGGGAAAGCGTAAAAAGCTCGACGCGAGCACTCGGTGCAATTAACGCAATTAAACGCGGCCATTAAAAAAAGCTCCTCCATCGAGGAAAGAAAAGGGCAGCCCCGGCAGGAGATGCATTGTATATAAATACGGTCGAGGCCATTAAGAGCCAGCCACTTGGCGCGTGCGAGGACAAAGGCCGCTTGAAATCCTTTCGTATCATCCCTTCACCTCGGGAATTTCTCTACTAAAAGTATAGTGGCTCGGATGGAAGGAGAGACAATGGTCAGCGCGAGAGCACTTTGATCCATCGCTGCGCGAAAAGTTTAAAAGTCATTACACCACCGAGTAAAACCTGCACTCGATTCGTGGTGTCATTTTTCACTTGCTTATCATTATATACAAAGAACATTTAAAGTAAAACGTCGCTTCTCCAAAATACACAAATAATATTCACAGTCGAGCATACCTGTTATACTTGGACATGGCGTGTTGTCGCGTGATTTTTAGGGCTCGTGTTTGTATATTTATACGCACACACGTCCGCTGCATCAACTAAATCGATTTTCACCCCAGCTTGCATAAATACGGGTGCGTGGGGTGCAGGTGGCGATGGTAGATACATGTACGCATCCGTGCTCGTGTCCGGTGACGGAAAACAAAATAGTCGGGAGAGTCGGTGTTATCAGCGTTGGCGAGCGTCGAAACGAAAGAGGAATAATAATTTTGAGCTTGCCCCGCTGCAGCTGGGCCGCCTGTCCCTCCCTCCGTTTCCCTCGTCCTGTGCGTTACACTCTGCAGCCGCGGTAGGTATCATACTGCACACATGTATGTATACATATATAGGTACCCACAGCAGCCGCGAGCCGAGTGAATTATTCGACCGTGGCGTTTCCGCCGCGCTAATTCGAGAGCTTTTCCCCCTTTTTTTGTTTCATGACCATTTTTTCTTCTCTCCACCCCCTGTGCACCTATATAACGTAACCTACCTCGCGCGCGCATTTTTTTTCTCGCTGGAAGCTTAATTTATATAACAGCTCGCCGCATAATTTCGCTATTAGTATTAGGGCGGAGGGCTCGTTTGTTCATCTCCGAGTGCTTGCGTATAATAATATATAATATATAGTGTATTTTATACTCCGCTGCGCCCAGTGGTTTTCATTTGCGGTAGTCGAGTATTTTTTTCGATTTCACGAGTGGAGTTTTTTTTTTGTTTTGTTTACCACGCGTATTCAGCATTACCTGGGTATATATATATATACATTTTTTTTTTTTTTTTTTATATTATAGTGCTCTACGTCCGGCTCCTTTTTAATAAGGGCAGTACTATGGGAACTTAGCACTTGGGAAAGGGACAAGGAAAGGGATGGGAGGCCTCCCATTACTGGGAGGGGGGTAGGGGGAAATTGGGCAATTTTGCTGCGAGAAGGTCGCCTAAACCCTCCTCGAGGAGCATTGCGTGGTGAAAAAGCACATGTGAAAGACACAGAGGTACTTTGCCCGTAAAAGTCGCACTGGCCGGGAATTGAACCACGGTCTCCCGCGTGCCAATTCACGACCTAGCCGACCGAGCCACCGCGCGCTCTATATATATATATACATACTTACGGTTTCTCTCTCCACTTTCATCACTTTTATTTTGACGTAATATACGTATTATGTACCCGTACGGTTGAAGTAACTCATCAAACTTGCGCAAAAGGGAGGCCGTGCAGGGGAGTAAAACTTGCGCGTTGGTTGAAATGCACCTACAGTGGTTGCATTATTCCAAGACTCGATTTGGATGAACGAAAATTATCTCACCGCAACCCAACCCGGATTCCCGAGTTACATGCACATGGTACTATACCTATATACACGCATGCGTTAATTATAGCTGACAGTGCGCGTTTGGGGGGGAGGGGGAATCCAGATAATTATGCGAATCTAATTTTGCCGCGTGATTTTTCAAGTGGCTATGTATAATAATTTTAGACGGCTCCAAAGCTGGTGCACCTTATAGCCGCGCGGTGAACACGAAGAAGCAAAGAGAGCGCAGTCTTCGTCTCTAATGTGCTCATTACGGCTTAATTGGCTCTTCCCGAACGGGAATTCCCGCGGCGTGTTTTACAAATCAGCGGCTGATTTTTTTTTTTTTTTTTTTAATTTTGCCGACACCTGCAGTATAGAAGAGCCACCTTAATAATGATGCCCAGTGCCATAAGCCGAATAGGTACGCCTGGGAGGTATCCGGCTATGATGTAGCGGCTCGATGATCCCGAAAAGTCGCGTCGAACGTGCCCCGCTCGCAAACCGCTGTGTAGCCGTGAAGTAGTGCGGCTCGTTAGGAGAAAAAATTCCGGTCGGGATGGGGGGAAGAAAAAAAAAATCAGCAACAGTGTAGCGTCGTTACCACGAGTGGGAGAGCCGATTGTCGCAGCTGGTGTGACCTACTTCGAATATGTACATGTAAAATAATCACATCAATTAGTCGAGCCGAGCGCTCATAGAGAGACACCGTGTATAATCCACCGCCACACGTATACGGTGAATGACGTGCTCGCTGATTCGTGGCTAATCGAATGGCCGGCTCTGACAGAGTTTGCACCAGCGAAAAAGCTCCGCGCATGGGTGCACGCGGAACGACGAGCTTTTTGGGGGAAAAAATAACCCACCTTCATTATCACCCTGCGCGAGTAGTTTTGTTTTCTCTGTTTTGCGCACTTCCGTAGTTGGTGCACCTCCTTTTTTTCGCTCCCACTGTACCATGGCTGGTGTAAGAGCACCGCCACGGCCTCCTGCTCTATTTTTACCCCCTCTTTTATCGATTTCAGCCCGAGTTTGAAAAAATGTTTTCTCCGGAGCGATTGCCGCTTGAACATGCGTTTTCAGGATAACAAATGAGCGTGTAACTCGATTGATGCGCTTTATTTCCCGCGGGGCTTTTCGTGCGGACGTAATACCATTTTGCGTTCGATTGAACTCGGGTATAATTGCGTTGATTCAATCGGGATTTTATTCCCCTGCTTTTACGGATCACCTGCATGTAAAACATGCATATCGTACAATCGCCGATACTTACATAAATCTTTGGGATATATATTGATGGAACGGCTGGTCGACCCAGTCAACGGGATATTAACAAATTTAATGGTCTCAACAGTTACATATAATATGTTACAAGGTTCATAGGTGTACCCTCCCCCTTTCAATCAAACACATCGCAGCGGTCCAATTACACGCATCATACGTGCACAGGGGCTCATTAGGTTTAGCCAAGTCGTCAAAATCATAGCAGATTGGTCATGTGAGTATGACTGCAATGTCCAATTCGTAGCGATCAACCTCAGTCACATAAATTACGGAAACGCATAAATAAACAGGTCGATGCACCACACAATGTTTTCGAGAAATGGTAAAATTAAAAAAAACGGGGAGTAAGTTATACGTAGAGGGTTCACGCGGGACTTTGTGAATTTATTGCAGAATAACAAGCTGCAGGGCGTTTATCATCATAATATTAAGTACATTGTGTATTCTTATGTTACCCGTACTCGTTTCTCATTCCTACGTATGGCTCAGAGTTTGCATTTGCATGCATATTCTACACGTATAGGTATTCGAAATGCGTATAGGTATCCAAAGTTACGCACCAACGCGCCTCGATACCCAAGTCCCAGCTCCTTGATTTCGGCTGATCCCTCGTTTCTCGCGTCGGCGGATCCATCGCTTTCACGTCCTCGATTTCCCGACAAGCTCGGCATTTCTTACCCCCTCCCGTCCGGCCTACGATATAGCCATCCGCATACGTATACCATTTCTTATAACTTTTTTCTTTTTCTTTTTTTTTTTTTTTCCATCATGCGCCACTAGAAGTACTTGGGACTTGTAATGTACAGACGTTGTCACGCGAGCCTCCACACAGTATAGTCGTCAGGCTCCATACATGATTATTATTCCTATTATATTCTTCGCGGTGCCAATGTATTACAGTTATACGTACATAGTTCCAGATACTCGTATATAGGTACACAGAGCGAGCATCGCGTGCGCGAAAAAAGTAGATACCTATACTCTCACTCATCTACACCTATATGCACCACACACGTAAGCATAAGTAGAAAAATAATCACGCGCCGTCTTTGGTTTGCACGTGTATATACATGCAGTCTTTGCTCTCTGCTGCCGCGGCGCTTGACAATTTAATAGTCCGAGACGACGACGGCGATGACGTGTATACTTATTATTTTTTTCCTCCTCTATACACAGCCACTATATACGTACACCGCTCTTATCAAGACTCGCGAGCTCGAGCTGTACATGTGTGTATATACTTACCTATTGTATACTCATATACTATTTTTTACCTCGAGCCTTTTCGTTTGCAATGCAGTGACTATGACTCCTTATATGATGCATTATATTTGTACCTCATGTTTTTTGCTTGATCCTTTTTGGGGCTGGTGATGACGTTGATAATTATGTACCTATACACATCTATACACTAAATGGCTTGTACCATAAGAATTTTATTTCCTTTTGTTACTTAATATCAAATTTCAGGTTTTTTTTTCCTTTTATTTATCTATAAAATGAAATATCCCATCGTTTGAACCCAAGTGTACGGATGGGGTCACAGGTGTACCCAGGTGGTGGTGTTAGCAGCACGTGCCATATAGTATAGAGTATCTTGTATACTTTATGCGTTGTAAATATATATATATAACCCATGTACGTATACGTATTATATGTAGTTAAGAACTCGCTGGATGATTGTTGCAGGTCTGCGGAAGGTGTACCCGTACTACTTTACGTTCACGACGTTCACAAAGGGCCGGTGGGTCGGGGAGAAGATCCTCGAGGTGTTTGCCCGCGAGTTCCGCGCCCACCCGGCCGAGGAGTACGAGCGCTGCATACGCGCCGGCACCCTCACGGTCAATTACCAGAAGGTCGACGTCGACTACCGATTGCGCCACAACGACCTTCTCGCCAACGTCGTACACAGGTAAGCCCACCTCGTCTCTCTCTCTCTCTCTCTCTCCTCCCCTTCCCCGCTATCTCTCTTCTTTTTTACTTTTGTGAAGTTCCCATGATACGTCCACCTTTATTGTCTCCATTTCCGAGCTGGCTACGATACGCGCCTTGCGATACCAAACAGGTTTTTCCGAGAGCCGGGAAAAACAACTTCCAGAGAAGCTCGTAAATACACGTATAGAGTTTTTTTTTTTTTTTTTTTTTTCTCATCATCAAAGGAGCTTGAAAAAAAGGGGGTCACGCTGAAAAGACCGAGTACATTGGCACGTAGAGAAATACGGCACGATCTTGTTTTCATTACGACATCGGTCGATCGGTACATTTTATCAAGTATTTTTGCCATTGAAAATTTCCTTCCGAGCAAATATTATCATCGAGTGAAATCAGTCTGTGCGTCTCCTTACTATAGATAATAACATTTTTTTTCCCCACATGCGTATCGACAACACAACTCTGTTCTGTCATTTCGGAAAATGCTCCGACATTTTGGATAATGAAATCATGCTCCGTGCTGATTGAAGAATTTTTTTTTTGTAAGCCCCCATTTTCCTCCCATAATGAAAAATACAGGTGCAGAGGCCTTATATGGGCCATATATAATATATACATGCAAATGGCAAACCCTATATCCCACATCTGTACAAGCTCTCTTGCACCTATAGATGCACAGGTACAGCTTCTGCACAATTCTGCGGACGATGGGAGAGTCGGCGTGGATGACAATATAGTTACTATCCATATACCTACATACGCGTATATATATGGGTATAGCGTGAAGAAAGGCATGAGAAACGCGTGGCGCGAGATGAGCGAGTGACGTAACGTTATCCAGTGATAGCCAGAGGCGGCGAACTGGTTCAAGCGCAACCTGTTCGTTTGGCTGTGAGTACCTATAAGCTTCAGTAAGCAGGTGGTGGGTTGGTAATAAGGTGATGCATGTAATACTGCCTCTCCCCCCCTCACTCCCTCCCTATCTGTGTGACACGCACGCACGCGAGCTAGTAGACGACACGAGTTACATGCCATGTGATTAGCTCGTGCATCCGCGAGGAATCGTATGTAGCTATCATTTCACCGGGGGGATGGATAAGAGAAAGAGAGACGAGGTGAGCGAGAGTTGCACGGCTTGTATAATATGTACATAATTTATACGGTCAGTAGCAAGTAAAGCAACAAGCAAAGGTAGGTCTAGGCCGACCGGGTTGTATCGCAGGCAGGAGATATTATATATATATATATATAAGTATACTTATCCTTGGCATCGATTAAATCGCGAAAGTCATCCTCATCGCCTCGTCTTCTTCTCTCGCGATGATAAGACACGCACAACTTTGGATGCACCGGCGGGGAAATCTGCAGCCTCCTGGCTAAAAGGTTTTTTTTTTTTTTTTTTTTTTTTTTTCATTATTTCAACTCGAGGCCGATAATTACCCGTATACGAGTGTTTTCGCAACTGCTCGTCCGTACGTGGGACGGGAATTTGGACATTGTGCTCTCGTTAACTCTAAACAAGAGCCGATGCGTCAGCAACATAGACTGCTGCAAAGCTAAATTCATCTCACTCTAATACCTATTATACATTCATACCTGTAGCCATCGTCATCCAATCGCATTTGCATAGGCCGTCCCTCTTCGGTAGCAGCTTCTCCAATCTCGAGTCAAATGCGACGCGCGCCGACGATTTTCAATACCATCGATCGAAATGTACGTATGTAGGTATATATGCCAAGTAAGTGTATAGAAGTACGCAAACGAGAAGGTGGCTTTTATAGGTATATAGAAGACGCGAGCTTAGAATGCCGTGGCTAGCCCTTTTCCCATCTCCTCATCTGATGCAGTTTATCGGCGTGTCGATAATTTGCTCCTAATGGCGGTGGTGATGATTGCGCTCGGCGCGGGAATCCGCAAAATCGAGCCGTATCTGTAAGTAGGTATAGCACATCCTTTCATTTTCTCTCCGCCAGCTCCAACACGCATATCCTCACTATGCGTAATTTGCTCGTTTACCCACCAATCGATCGCCACACATGTGTATACATAATATACTACGAGCTAATCACTCGCCGCGGTGTATATTGCTGCTTATTTCAAGATGCGCCGACTTGACACCCTAACGAGCAGTTGTCACACGGGCACAGCGGGTGCTCGGGCGTGCGTGCCCTCTAATAATCCATCAGCAGCAACACCACGCTCACTGCACCCTGCATCAATCAACAACGTATCCACGCCATCTACACCTACACCTAATTGACAATACACGTAAAAAGAAAAAAAGTACCAAAGTACGTGAATTAGATGGTCGTATAGCGTGTAGGTATACCTATGTACCTATGTGCCCGTTCGAGTGGTCCATTTATGCGTGTATGTCAGCGTGCATTGGAGGGGTATAGCGTGCGGACGTGCGGTGAACAAACTGATGGTCGGCATCACCGAACCCTCGATGGAATCGTACATAAATGTACATACATGTATACATACGTTACAAAATCTAAACAAAGCTTTGCACTTGTTAGTAAACCTATATGTATATATTATATTGCCTGATGATATATATTTTTTCTGCCATCCATGGATCGCGAGCATTTTCGGTTTTACCGCGTTATACGGACAGGGTAGGTGTACATAAATGCATATGTGTGCCGAGGGTCGCTTCATTTGGAATTCAGGGAGATACATATACACCGGCATTAGCATTACCTCGTCTGAATTGTTATTCCGATCATCGGGTACATCCGAGTCCAAAGTCCTTTGTCAATCAAACGGAATCGGAGAGGCAAAGGCAGTCCCGGTGACCCGTACGACACAATGGCTGATGTATGTATGTACATGCATACACAAAGTGGGCTACTATTGCTTTGCATCAGATCGATATCCGTCGATTAATATGGCGTACCCACTTGCTCTCTTTCTTCCTCACTTCTGTGTAGTTATTCCCAAATAACAAAATATGAACAAAAGTCCCATTTGTAATATTTTTGGCAACTCCGAGCCATTATTGTATAGGTACTGTAACCTGCAAGCTCAAGATTTAATTCAAAGCAGAGCAGGGTTCAACGGTACGTTATATTGATTAACTAGATGCGCACTTTGGACGCGAAAGCAACGAGAGCGCCATTCGGTTACAGTACAAGTACGACCCGGCCTCTGCGTGTAAAAGTTGGAAGAGCTAGATTTTGCTCCCTTTTGGGAAGAACCGCGAGCCAAACCATCGCCCGAAGGTCGACTCGCTAAGGATCACCGGCGTGATTTACTTATTTATTTATTCTTCACCGCGATGATTCTACACAGTGGACGTAGGTGCCCCCCCATATACCTACAGTGGATTTTATGCGCTCGTAACTGCTTGCGGTAATAAAAAAAAAAAAAAAAAAAAACTGGCCTAGCTCTTTCGCGACTTTATCAGCAGGAGGTTCGTAGCTGTAAAGTGGAACATTATTTTCGAGCATTGCCCTACTTCTGGATCAAGAATTAATTATCTGCCTTTCGATCGGTATTTCTACGGTGGATATTATATAAGGTATACACGCACCTAAACCGGATGTCCTTGGGTATACGAGTCCTTTGAAGGATCCAGAGCATCTGCCGTGGCGTGCTCTCGACGGAGCCGGTATATTATAACATGTATAGGTATGCATGAGTGTAGCGCACAGCCGGGGGGGCGAGTGAGTACATATAAATCGCGGGTTGTAATCTTTGGCGAGAAGAGGGATTTCGGGCCCAGTGACGCTTGTGAATTGAGATCACGCGCGCGGTTCTTTGGTCTCGGTGCTGCTGAGCGGGAAATTGAAATTAAAAAAGTTCTTCTCGCGTGATCTGAAAATAGTTATCTCTCTCTCTCTCTCTCTGTAATGATCTTCCTCGGACTCGCCGCCCCAGCTACCCTCACGGAGGCGCACCTCGTACGGATAATCACACGTCCGAATTTCACGTGAAAACACAAGACTCGCTCGCGAGTGCATCCGACAGTTGCCTTTTATCTCTCCTGCAAGTGTATAGTCGACGGCGTCGGCGCGTCGGAGAACAAAGAGAATGGCAGATGGTTTATCCGTACAACTCGTCCCCACGATGGCTTCGTTGTTATTGTTGTTGTAAATTTTAAGTACCACTTGACATGTGCTTGCAAGCTCACTCGTATTTCCTCCAACATTAGACCAAGGGGCAAACGTCAGATCTTGTTGAAAACTTGGTTACGAGGAGGGATCGTTCCTCTTCCCGGGGACGAGGAGCACGCAATTTTTTCCCACGCGATGCTGCAATCATCGCCCAAAGATAGCGCTGGTATATAATATATACATTTCCCCTGTTCCCACGCGCTCCTCGGCTCTCACCGTGTACCTATATAGGTATTCGCGCGATTTCGCGATGCACGCACAAAGTGCACAATGACAATCGAGTTTTTGTCTTTTCTATGAACGCATCCTCGTCGGGGAGTTGCGACAAGGGGGGACTCCTCGTTAAATCGCTCAGTGCACGAGGCTGCCAAAAGAGCGTCGACTTTTAAATCAGGCAAAGTGGTGTAATACCTACAGCGCGTACACGCACCTCGCGGCAAGAATCACAGAGCGCGTATAACATTTTCTCGCAGCGGCCGCCGTGCGTCCGATAAGATCTAAAGTTAATTACCCCGATTGTGTGATTTTCCTCGTTTGTTGCGAGTATAACTCGGGAAAGCCGGGATTAATGGCTCGATTGTGGCACGGCGATCGCGGTACCGATAATCAATCCGCCGCGCCATCAGTCCTCGCCGTAGTGCTCCGTACACTCGAAAGGCTTTGAAAATTGCATCACGAGCTCCATTGGAAAACTAAACTTTTTCTTTTTTTTTTCATTAATAACACATGCCTTACGCGTGGTTAATTTAGTTCATTTAATTACCGATATTTATATAAGTGCTGAACGGAAAATAACATATTCTAGTGTGAGCACAAGCCTAGCTTTTTCAACGACACTTTGATGATCAGTTGGCGCCATTAAAATCGAATTTAGGTAAAACTGTTGGTCGTTGGCTGTATATTTTGTCCTAAACTTAACCGTACAGTTAAAACCAACGATCAAACGCCCCATAAGCCGTTATCGAAAATTCATGGATATTAGCCTGTAGAAAACTCCTCGAGCATCGGATGAGTTGTATCGTATCGTTGACACACTGGAAAATTTCCTCGTGCCACCGAACGAAGAGTAAAAAAATTCGAACGAGCCCACGGTCGGGATGCCCACCTATCTTAGTCGGGCCGAGGAAGTCGTTTCGAGCTGAAGAGCAAACAGACGGAGGCAATTACTGCAGCCAGCGCGCGCGGCTTTCGTAGTAAATTATTTTGAGACGCGGAGCATCACCTTTCGCGTCACAGGGAACGAGCGAGAATTGAAGGTCACCGCAGCACTTGACGGCCAAGACAGTTGCTTGACTCGCTGTACACACATTATACCGAACCTTTACCGGAGACTCGCATAATTTATCATCTGCAAAATTTGTAATCGTGTAGGTGCACGTCACCGAGCTCGCGCTGTGTGTGTACACATATACTTAACGTCTCGCCAGCTGATAAAACGACAGGCATATATCTACCGGTTAAAAAAAAAAGAAGGAAAAAAAATGTGTTTAAAATATCGTAGTTTTTTTTTTTACCTTCGTTGGGCAAAAAGAAACAAACTCGCACATATACCTCGATCATCTCGTTTCTGGATGGAGTTCCTTCTCAATTCAATCACACTTTTTTTCCCAACAGCTTGGCATTACGCGGGCACTCTCTCCTGAAAGTCACAAAGATATACATTCAGTTAATCTCTCTTATCCGTATAGGTGTACTATTCCAGTCCCCCGCGCTAATGGCAAATCTGTATAGGCAAAGGGATTTCGTTTGCACATGTCCGTGTGCTCTGTAGAGACTCGTGGACATTTTTTTGGAACGGCATTGTTCTTTTGCTGCACCGCGCGGCGAACAATATCAAGTGTATATATATATATGCACGTACAGGATCGAACGAAACGATAGGTGCACGCGTGAATGTGTACATATGTATACGAACGGGAGAAGCGCGGAAAATAAAATAGATTAGATGGGTCGTGAGGGGAGGTGTCTACACTGTACCAACGTATACCTGTGTATCGGGGAGCAATCGTCGTACGGGCTCTGCGAAGGTTAATTGACTTTTTTTCTCCATTAGCTCGGCTAGAGACGCATTAAATTTACCCTCTCCGCGACTGGACGGGATCTCTCTTTCGCTCGCTCGACAACGACGACGACGACCTACATTTCCCACAGCGTATACCTATACGCGCGAGCGCGTGTGTGTATTTTGGTTCAGTTGGCCATTAAGGTTACCTTAATGGCTTTAGAGATCGATCACACACGTAGGTACACTCTTTTTTTCTTTTTTCCTTCCTCGTTGATTGAGTTTACGTTCCTTTTAGTAGCCATTTGCTTCGTCAAACATCGACATTCGTTGTAAAATGTCTGTCCATACATATACCTGCAGCGATGAAAAAACAAACGTTTTGTTTCCCAACCCAATAATATATGGTTAACTTTGTCACTCCCCGACAGACACATTTTATTACTTCACGGAAGGTTATACTTACTGCATTTCATGATACATTGGCCATACCGATGGCACCAGTCTTCACGTAAAACGTTTCGTCGCACGTAAATATATATATATATATATGTACCTAACACAGCGGTGGTCCTCAATATAACCAATAGATCCCAGTAGCCCAATCAACATCTCACACGCATTTCAGCGGAACCCACGGGCACTACGACTTTATATTTCCTCGAGACATGCCTTCGGAGTCAGCCGATGTCCAATACCGTAAAAACGAAACTTGCACTGTTTTCCATCGCCAATCCTCTAATGGATCATCGAGCTTTCTCATGGTATTGATTTTATGTAGTAATGGTTACATTATATCATGTACTCATTGCGTTATCGTAGAAATGTTACAAAATGAGACTTATACATTATATCTTGGCTCTGTTTTACGGGGTCATAACATATATAAAGCCTCCCTGTAAGTTTCCACCTCAACTGTATAATATACATTTGCCAAATTGTATCTCTTATAGCCGTCAGGCTCAACAGATCTGATAAAGTTTAACTCCTCCGTGGACTTGATTGTCGTTCAAGACTCTGACACGCCAATATTGTTATTTGGACAGGAAGTAGAACGAGTCGGTGAGCTGGGATGGTAAATAATGTGGAAAATGATCTTGACGGGGTAGATATTAGTCCCCCCGACTGTTGGTCATGTGGGCACGGTTTTAATGGGCTAAACAATTAATATGCCTCCTCATTAAATTTTACAGTCAAAAAACCTCCGTAGCACGTAATGACTTGTAAAGAAGATTCGATGCTTTTATATCGTGGTCGACCCCTCACTCTCACAGGGCCATCATTAAAGTTACACGTTTTTGATATCCGTGCACATAAACGCGTAAAGACGAATAAAGCTTGCGCACTCCAAATGTTATGTTATGTATATTTGAATGTGGAAAAACGAGTTTTATACCTAATAACGAGACCAAGCCCGGAATAGGTGTAGTCACTTGTATACACGTACGTATATGTACATGGATGGAGATATCAAGTGAGCGCAGGGGGGTGTCTGACGGGTCTTTCATCGATGCGAAAAGCGAGGAGCTTTTGGAAAACGAAACTCAAAGAGAACCGGCTGGCGTTCCGTCCATGCGCCTCCGAAAGTTTACCATTGCGCTATTTGCTCTTTCGCTTCGTGTTTCTCTTCGCGTGTACACGTATATATATATAAATACCCCTATACCTACTCCGACAAATAGAGCCGTATTGTTGTACGCGAGTACGTATTATACATATATATTTGTGCACCATCGCGTCGCGGAGCTTGAAAAATATTGTGATTCCAAACAATAACTTTCAGCCGCGCGGAACAATTAGGGAAAAGGGGAGCTGAGCTTGGAGCTTTTTTTCCCCCCGGCGATCTAATCTCCGCGCAAATCGGATCGTCACGCTCGATTTCGCGCCGGACGGGCGATATTCCTCAGGTGCTTCGCGTGAATTATTTCCGCTCGGCGCCGTTACACACCCGTGGCTCGGAAGATCGCCCGCCAGCCGAGGGATTAAATGCTTTCTTTGTCCGGCACTTTTTTTTTTTTTTCCTCATCTAGGCCAGATTGGAACACGAGCGGCGAAAAAAAAAAAAAAAAAAAAAAGTCTGATTAAATCCAGCGCATTTCTCTCACCCCCTCCGGGGTCGAGAGATTTTTTCACATATGCATATATATACGTTTACGCGCGCTTTGTACGGCGTTCGGTGAAAATTGGAGTTCTCATCGAGCCCGAAGGAAAAATGAGAAATGTCGTTTTTGGATTAGACCGTAAGCCTCCGCGGGATTTGCCGGGCTCGGGTCGGCGAGATAAAATATAGTGGCGTCGTTTTAAGGGGACCGAAACAAAATAAATATGATTTCGCAACGCCGAGCGGGTCGGGAAACTTGCTTCGCTCGCCAAGATTAATGAGCCAAGCAGGTACGAAAAACCTTTTTTTTTTTTTTTTTTTTCTCTAAAAAGGGGATGAGACCGCGCGAGGCTGTCTCTTTCTCCTTTGCCGAGCACGCGCAGATACACACAATGGGGTAACTTTTCTTTGGAAAAAACTCGAGGCGAAGCCTTCGATTTCCCTTCCTCTCCCTCACTTTCTTCAACTCCGCTCCCGGCGACCTCGTCTCATTGGTATTCGACGTTTCGCGCATCTCCCCTGAATCAATCCTAATTAAATGCCTCGCCTACGCGAAAGAGCGCTGATTCCGGGGGACGGAAATTTGTCGAGGTAATTTTTTAAACTACACCATTCGCGCTACTTTACCGGGAAATAAATAGCAGCGCGTCCCCGGGGAATTCAAGGCTCGCGATTTGCAAGAGCAAAGTACTGGCAAATAAAATTCCATCCAATGTACGTATTATGTTCCTGATGAACCATATTAATTTACAGGTGTTGCATGCGTACAATACGTGTACTTGGGTGATGACGATCGTACTTTTTGTTAGAAACTTGGGCGTGTATAGCCTCGAAAAAAAATAGTGCCGTGGCATCGTGGCGTCTATCGTATAAGCGAGTGTAAGAGAAAAAATGACAAACTTGTCCTATACTCGAGCCTGACGTTCTTCGGGGTCCCCCCAAGAGTCGAGGAGTTCGGCGTCGACTCGTCTCCGCCCCGGTATAATCAACTCCCCGGACACACCGGGGCGTAGTTGCTGTATCGCATCCATCGGAAGTTAAACAGCCGACTAATAACCCCAAGCCGTTCATTAAGGCTGCGCGCCACATCCCACACGCGAACTCTCTCTCTCTGGCGCCGTCATGCAATAAGATGCCTCGCTAAGCAAACAACGCCAACGACAGCAACAACAAAACTACGACGACGATATGACGGCGGTAAACTGTATCCGACCGACCTATATGTACATGTAGCAACCTGTAAGCCAAGTTTATCAGCTGCACCAGCACCATACGTGTAGGGGATCGTAGGAGCTGGTATGCGTGCACAGGGTCGTCAAGCAGTGGGTGTACCTATTCCTAAGATCGGGGGACAGCCGCAGTGCGGCCCCCTCCATCCGGATTTAAATTTAAAATTATCGCCAAGACGACGCGGAGTTCGGATATATAATACGTGTACACAAGTACGGGTAGGATTTTTTTCTCTTTACTCAAACAACACATTCCTACGTACTTACCCTATACGATTGATGGATTCTTGCGGCGCTCCCATTATAATCGGAAGCCCCTAGTGCTGTGAATGTGGTTGTAACTTTGAACACGATGTCCCACAACTTTTACAGATCCTTTTAAAAGTACTGAACATATTTTTATCAATGCCGATCGAGTGTATAATACGGCTGAGTCCAATGTCCAGGCCTTTAATTTTTACCACAATATGTAAATAATCGTTCTCATTAAAATCGACAGTTATGTAGGTATATAATTCTATCCTGTAAATATTATGCAAACAACAATTCTTATTTAATTTTTTTTTTTTTTTTTTCAAATTTTACATATATATGTAAACTCTCTGTATACCTAATAATCAATGGTCAAAGAGCTTCAATTGAAAAATTTCACAAATTTTAGTTAACACTAGTTATGACAACAATTTATGTATAACATTATTCTTGAAATTTACTTTTAATTATGTTTGCTGAAATTAATACATACACATTTATTTGGCAAGTAAATTTAAATTTTTGTGAAAACTTTGGGTACATTTTTTAATTTCTGCAATATGGAAAAAAGTATTGTGCGTATTATTGATGATTCTTGTCTTCAGGTAATTTAAATTTAACAATCAAAGTACGTAATCTGACGTCGTGAAATTAAATCACAGTATGGAATGAACAGTTTGAGCATTTGAAAATTTTTCAATTACATAAATATAAAACATATAAAAAAATGCCCTGTAACTTATACATATTATGAAATAACAGTAACATCGATACGAAAATCGAACCTTATCAAAGCCAGATGCTTTCAAGCGTTTACCCAGCACTTCGCCAACGCCAGCCAGTTTGGTCACTGACTTTTCCCCCATGGGCTCGGATACGAAATTCTTGTGCTTTTTAGACGTGCTCAACATTTTGCGTGAAACTACTTTGAGAGAGAAATTCGTGGACGGATTTATGGCGAAGACAAGATAATAACACTCGCGATTAGGCATGAATCATAAGTCTTCCTGGTATCTTTCATCATTTTTACAACATGATTTATTTAAAAAAAAACATGGAAAAGAATTTTATATCGATCGTTGCGTTGCGACTGATAAACATAAGTATATATGACAGACAATATCTGCCAGTACATGTACTTGTAAAATTCTTCGATGATTAGCGCATTTTTCATCAAGATACGATAGTCAATGTTTTATTTATAACTCATAATCAAACCAAAAAAATCATAGAAAGTTGCGTTTCGTTTTATTCTTTATAATACGGCAGCATTTTTAAATGTTAATTTGTTTACCGTCGAAATTTTGGTTTTCTGTCTGTGCCTTTGGAGCACTCAACGAGTAGTTGAATCCAACGTCTCAATTATTAAGGTTTTGCTTTTTTACCTAAAAGCCGATGTGGTAAAAAAATTAGAGAAAACGTAGTTAACGGAGTTTCCTCAGCGCGATGTCTTACGCGGTACTTGACACTGAAGCGTTTCGTGTACCGCAAAATAAAATACCGAGTCCCCACAAAACGACAACGTAATGATAACTTTGTTAACACTGCATCCATGAAAATGATGCGTTAACGACTTTTTTGAGCGCGTGTAAAAAGGTATATTACATTATATTACCCTTTTGGTGATTTTAACACTTGACGCTTGAAATGTATCCTACGACCAGCGGCGTCGAAAGCACAGTTTGTACAAAATGCTTTCAATGACAAGGTTGTTTCGTTAGCTCATCAAAGATTTCGAGATGGGCTTCATGGTTTTTTCCTCCCCCGTATATATCCGCTGGCGAATAAGTCATGCGCGCCAGCCAGCAGTGTAGCAGGACAACTGGGTCAGCGAGGACACGACTTTGCAGCGACGAACTGCGACGGCCTACGTGACCTATGGGCGCGCTGGTACCTAACA